>NC_133151.1:19583069-19597092 GCF_048418815.1 Hemitrygon akajei
TCCGTCGAGTTTGCTCCACCATACTCTCATGGCTGATTCATTATCCCTTTCTCCTGTCGCTCTTCGCAATCTTCAACACTCCTGATAATCAAAAATCCACCAGCCTCCGCTTTATTACACCCGTGACTTGGCCTTCGCAGACGTCTGTATTATCAAATTCCACAGATTCACATCCACTCTATCTGTGCCCTCTGGTCCCAGACTCCCCCACTATAGGAAACAACCTCTCCACATCCACTCTATCTGTGTCCTCTGGTCCTAGACTCCCCCACTATATGAAACATCCTCTCCACATCCACTCTATCTGTGTCCTCTGGTCCCAGACTCCCCCACTATAGGAAACATCCTCTCCACATCCACTCTATCTGTGCCCTCTGGTCCCAGACTCCCCCACTATAGGAAACAACCTCTCCACATCCACTCTGTCTGTGTCCTCTGGTCCTAGACTCCCCCACTATATGAAACATCCTCTCCACATCCACTCTATCTGTGCCCTCTGGTCCCAGACTCCCTCACTATAGGAAACAACCTCTCCACATCCACTCTGTCTGTGTCCTCTGGTCCCAGACTCCCCCACTATAGGAAACATCCTCTCCACATCCACTCTATCTGTGCCCTCTGGTCCCAGACTCCCCCACTATAGGAAACAACCTCTCCACATCCACACTGTCTGTGTCCTCTGGTCCTAGACTCCCCCACTATATGAAACATCCTCTCCACATCCACTCTGTCTGTGTCCTCTGGTCCTAGACTCCCCCACTATATGAAACATCCTCTCCACATCCACTCTGTCTGTGCCCTCTGGTCCTAGACTCCCCCACTATATGAAACATCCTCTCCACATCCACTCTATCTGTGTCCTCTGGTCCTAGACTCCCCCACTATAGGAAACATCCTCTCCACATCCACTCTATCTGTGTCCTCTGGTCCTAGACTCCCCCACTATAGGAAACATCCTCTCCACATCCACGCTATCTGTGTCCTCTGGTCCTAGACTCCCCCACTACAGGAAACATCCTCTCCACATCCACTCTATCTGTGTCCTCTGGTCCTAGACTCCCCCACTATAGGAAACATCCTCTCCACATCCACTCTATCTGTGTCCTCTGGACCTAGACTCCCCCACTATAGGAAACAACCTCTCCACATCCACTCTGTCTGTGTCCTCTGGTCCTAGACTCCCCCACAATAGGAAACATCCTCTCCACATCCACTCTATCTGTGTCCTCTGGTCCTAGACTCCCCCACTATAGGAAACATCCTCTCCACATCCACTCTATCTGTGTCCTCTGGTCCTAGACTCCCCCACTATAGGAAACATCCTCTCCACATCCACGCTATCTGTGTCCTCTGGTCCTAGACTCCCCCACTACAGGAAACATCCTCTCCACATCCACTCTATCTGTGTCCTCTGGTGCTAGACTCCCCCACTATAGGAAACATCCTCTCCACATCCACTCTATCTGTGTCCTCTGGTCCTAGACTCCCCCACTACAGGAAACATCCTATTCACATCCAGTCTATCTGTGTATTCTGGTTCTAGACTCCCCCACCACAGGAAACATCCTCTTCACATCCACTCTATCTGTGTCCTCTGGTCCTAGTGGGGAGTCTAGGACCAGAGGACACAAATAGAGTGGATGTGGAGAGGATGTTTCCTATAGTGGGGGAGTCTGTGACCAGAGGACACAGACAGAGTGGATGTGGAGAGGATGTTTCCTATAGTGGGGAGTCTAGGACCAGAGGACACAGATAGAGTGGATGTGGAGAGGATGTTTCCTATAGTGGGGGAGTCTAGGACCAGAGGACACAGATAGAGTGGATGTGGAGAGGATGTTTCCTATAGTGGGGAGTCTAGGACCAGAGGACACAAATAGAGTGGATGTGGAGAGGATGTTTCCTATAGTGGGGGAGTTTAGGACCAGAGGGTACAGACAGAGTGGATGTGGAGAGGATGTTTCCTGTTTTGGGGGAGTCTAGGACCAGAGGACACAGATAGAGTGGATGTGGAGAGGATGTTTCCTATAGTGGGGGAGTCTAGGACCAGAGGGCACAGATAGAGTGGATGTGGAGACGATGTTTCCTATAGTGGGGGAGTCTAGGACCAGAGGACACAGATAGCGTGGATGTGGAAAGGATGTTTCCTATAGTGGGGGGAGTCTAGGACCAGAGGACACAGATAGAGTGGATGTGGAGAGGATGTTTCCTATAGTGGGGGAGTCTAGGACCAGAGGACACAGATAGAGTGGATGTGGAGACGATGTTTCCTATAGTGGGGGAGTCTAGGACCAGAGGACACAGATAGAGTGGATGTGGAAAGGATGTTTCCTATAGTGGGGGAGTCTAGGACCAGAGGACACAGATAGAGTGGATGTGGAGAGGATGTTTCCTATAGTGGGGGAGTCTAGGACCAGAGGGCACAGATAGAGTGGATGTGGAGACGATGTTTCCTATAGTGGGGGAGTCTAGGACCAGAGGACACAGATAGCGTGGATGTGGAAAGGATGTTTCCTATAGTGGGGGAGTCTAGGACCAGAGGACACAGATAGAGTGGATGTGGAAAGGATGTTTCCTATAGTGGGGGAGTCTAGGACCAGAGGACACAGATAGAGTGGATGTGGAGAGGATGTTTCCTATAGTGGGGGAGTCTAGGACCAGAGGGCACAGATAGAGTGGATGTGGAGACGATGTTTCCTATAGTGGGGGAGTCTAGGACCAGAGGACACAGATAGAGTGGATGTGGAAAGGATGTTTCCTATAGTGGGGGAGTCTAGGACCAGAGGACACAGATAGAGTGGATGTGGAGAGGATGTTTCCTATAGTGGGGGAGTCTAGGACCAGAGGGCACAGATAGAGTGGATGTGGAGAGGATGTTTCCTATAGTGGGGGAGTCTAGGACCAGAGGACACAGATAGAGTGGATGTGGAGAGGATGTTTCCTATAGTGGGGGAGTCTAGGACCAGAGGACACAGATAGAGTGGCTGTGGAGAGGATGTTTCCTATAGTGGGGGAGTCTAGGACCAGAGGACACAGATAGAGTGGATGTGGAGAGGATGTTTCCTGTAGTGGGGGAGTCTAGGACCAGAGGACACAGATAGCGTGGATGTGGAGAGGATGTTTCCTATTGTGGGGGAGTCTAGGACCAGAGGACACAGATAGAGTGGATGTGGAGAGGATGTTTCCTATAGTGGGGGAGTCTAGGACCTGAGGACACAGATAGAGTGGATGTGGAGAGGATGTTTCCTATAGTGGGGAGTCTAGGTCCAGAGGACACAGATAGATTGGATGTGGAGAGGATGTTTCCTGTGGTGGGGGAGTCTAGGACCAGAGGACACAGATAGCGTGGATGTGGAGAGGATGTTTCCTATAGTGGGGAGTCTAGGACCAGAGGACACAGATAGATTGGATGTGGAGAGGATGTTTCCTGTGGTGGGGGAGTCTAGGACCAGAGGACACAGATAGCGTGGATGTGGAGAGTATGTTTCCTATTGTGGGGGAGTCTAGGACCAGAGGACACAGATAGAGTGGATGTGGAGAGGATGTTTCCTATAGTGGGGGAGTCTAGGACCTGAGGACACAGATAGAGTGGATGTGGAGAGGATGTTTCCTATAGTGGGGAGTCTAGGTCCAGAGGACACAGATAGATTGGATGTGGAGAGGATGTTTCCTGTGGTGGGGGAGTCTAGGACCAGAGGACACAGATAGCGTGGATGTGGAGAGGATGTTTCCTATAGTGGGGAGTCTAGGACCAGAGGACACAGATAGATTGGATGTGGAGAGGATGTTTCCTGTGGTGGGGGAGTCTAGGACCAGAAGACACAGCCTCAGAATAGAAGAACATCCTTCAGAGGGATTTCTTTAACCAGAGGGAGGTGAATCTGTGGAATTTGAGGCCACGGGCGGCTGTGGAGGCCGGGTCATTGGGTTTATTTAAGGTAGAGGTTGATAGATTCTTGATCGGTCAGGGAATGAAGGGATACGGGGAGACGGCAGGAGATTGAGGCTGAGAGAGAAAATTAAGAGAATCGGTGGGCCAAATGCCCGGATAATTTTCTGGTGGGAATTCACAGTGAAACGGAGAAATACAACAGAATCAGTGAAAAACTGCGCACAGACGGACAAACAACCAACGTGCAAAAGAAGCCAGACTGCGCAAATAAAAAAAAAGACAAATACCAGTACTGTAATGGACGAATAATACTGAGAACTGGAGTTGCAGAGTCTTTGATAGTGAGCCTGAAGGTTGTGGAATCAGTTCAGAACTGAGGTGAGGGAAGTTATTCACGTCGATTCAGGAGCCTGACGGTTGAGAGTTGGCAATAAGGACACGTCTCTGTGTGGATAGCCTTTGAGAAACAAAGTTTTAATTGTACTGTCTGGTAGCTCTGCGGCATGGCTTTATTGCCTGGGGTTGAGAAACTGGGCACCTTGTCCTGGGAGAGGGCAGGACCCGATGTGATCCCTTTCCAGCAGAAGCCCAGGGTTACAGACCGAACCCATTAAACGCCGAAGCGCAAGAGACTCTGCCGACGCTGGAAATCCAGAGGGGGTGGGTGGGGGAGAGAGAGCACACACGCGCATAAAATGCCGGAGAAAGCAACCCTGATCAGAATCAGAATCAGGGTTCGTATATGTGGCCAACATCGTGAAATTTGCTGACTTTGCAACAGCCGTTTAACGCAATAGATGATAATGGGGGGGGGGGGGACCGTGAATTATAAAAAGATATGTCTATTAAATCGTTAAAGTAGTGCAAAAATAGAATTTAAAAAGTAGTGAGGTGGTGTTCACGGGCTCAATGTCCATTCAGAAATCGGATGGCCGAGGGGAAGAAGCTGTTCCTGAATCGTTGAGTGTGTGTCTTCAGGCTCCTGTACCTCCTCCCTGATGGCAGAGGGGAAGAAGCTGTTCCTGAATCGCTGAGTGTGTGTCTTCAGGCTCCTGTACCTCCTCCCTGATGGCAGAGGGGAAGAAGCTGTTCCTGAATCGTTGAGTGTGTGTCTTCAGGCTCCTGTACCTCCTCCCTGATGGCAGAGGGGAAGAAGCTGTTCCTGAATCGTTGAGTGTGTGTCTTCAGGCTCCTGTACCTCCTCCCTGATGGCAGAGGGGAAGAAGCTGTTCCTGAATCATTGAGTGTGTGCCTTCAGGCTCCTGTACCTCCTCCCTGATGGCAGAGGGGAAGAAGCTGTTCCTGAATCGTTGAGTGTGGGCCTTCAGGCTCCTGTACCTCCTCCCTGATGGCGGAGGGGAAGAAGCTGTTCCTGAATCACTGAGTGTGTGTCTTCAGGCTCCTGTACCTCCTCCCTGATGGCAGAGGGGAAGAAACTGTTCCTGAATCGTTGAGTGTGTGTCTGCAGGCCCCTGTACCTCCTCCCTGATGGTAGCAATGAGAAGAGGGCATGTCCTGGGTGGTGGGGGTCCTTAATGATGGACGCTGCTTATTTGAGGCATCGCTCCTTGAAGGTGTTCTGGACACGACGGAGTCTGGTGCCCGTGATGGAGCTGACAGAGTTTACAAAACAATCCTGAAGAAGGGTCTCGGCCTGAAATGTCGACCGTTTATTAATTTCCCGAGATGCTGCCAGCGTTCTGTGGGTGTTGCTCTGTTAAAATGACACCGCGGCGGTTGAGAGGGGCCGATGTGGTGAAATGTTACTGGAGATCGGAGATACGCTGGGCTGTGTGTTGATGTTTTTCCTCTGCAAGTCTTCTTCCGAGAGGAAGTTACACACAGTTAAACCGTGACATGTCCAATTTGTGTGCGGCGTGACACTGCTGTTTGGCAAGTCCACAGACGCCACTTGACCGGGAAAGTTGGGGGGGGGGCATTTTTCTGGGTAAAACATTACCCCACCTTTGGTCGGCCTGCTAATTCTTTCACTGACCTTCTCCTTCCCACTCTTGAATGCCCTGTCTTGCCCCCTCTCCCTCTCTCTCACTCTCCCCCTTTACCCTCCCCCTCACCTCTCTTGCCCCCTCTCCCATGCTCATCCCTTCACCTCTCCATCTCATAGTGCCCTCACCTCGTCACCCCTGGCCCCCGATTCATCCTGGACTCCTGATATGACATTTCCCACATCGTGTCCCCTCGGCTGCCTCAATCCCTCTTGCTTCTGCCCCTCTCTCCCCCCTTTACCCTCCCCCTCACCTCTCTCTCACTCTCCCCCTTTACCCTCCCCTCTCTCCCACTCTCTACCCTCCCCTCACCACTCTCCCCTCTCTCCCCCTCCCCTCCCCTCTCTCCCACTCTCTACCCTCCCCTCACCTCTCTCCCACTCTCCCCTCTACACTCACCCCTCTCTCCCACTCCCCCTTTACCCTCCCCTCTCTCCCATTTTCTCACCTTTACCCTCCCCTCTCTCCCACTCTCCCCTCTCTACCCTCCCCTCTCTCCCCTCCCCTTCCCTCTCTCCTACTCTCCCCCCTCTACCCTCCCCTCTCACCCCTCCCTCCCTCTCCCTCTCTCTACCCTCCCCTCTCATCCCTCTCCCCCTCTCTCACTCCTCTCACTCCCCTTTCTCTCTCTCCCTCTCTCACTCCCCTCTCTACTCCCTCTTCCCAAACCTGTCTCCCACTTTCCTCCTCTCATTCCCCCTCCCCTCACTCTCCTTTCCCCTTCTCTCTCACTCCCTCTTTCCCTCTCCCCTCTCTGCTCCTCTCTCTTTCCCTCATTCACCGTCGCCCAATTTGCCCCCTCTCCTCCCCTCCCCCTCACCCCTCCCCTTCTGCTTCCCCTACCTCTCTCACCCCTCTCTTGACCTATCAACCCTCCCACACCAACTGATTTGGCCACTTCCTCCGCCCTCATTTCCTTCCCCTTGCCCTCCCCTGCCTCACACCCCACCTTCACCCTTTCCAGCTCGCTCCCCATTCCTCCCCCCTCCCGACCCTTACCAATCATTACCCCCTCCCCTTATGTGTGTTTTTGTCTCTCTCCCCCCCCCCCACTTCAATGTTCCTTACCTCAGCAGCCCCTCCCTTTCTGAGCCGTTCCCCCCTCCTCACCCCCGGGGCACCATACAACCTCCCACTTCAGTGTCTTGGCCACATCTTGAACCTGTCACCCATTTAAGACGCTGATGACGGTGAACTCCCTTGCCATCTCTGAAATCTTGGACATTTCTGTGATGCTGAGTCACAGCTTCCCGAGACAAATCGATTTTCTTTTTGTTCTGCAAGGTAATCCATATTTCGCTTATTTTGAGACTCAGCGCGAAACAGGCCAACGAGCCTCAGTGGCCAGCGACCCATCGGGTTAACCCCAGCCCAGTCACAGGACAATGCACAAAGAACAGTTCCCGGAGAGGTACACGGATGGGAGGGGTGTGGAGGTCCCGGTGCAGGCCGAGGGGAGTGGGCAGTTTGATTGGCTCAGCACGGACTAGATGGGCTGAAGGGCCTGTTTCTGTGCTTTTCTTCCCTATGACTCGAACAGGTACGTCGCTGTTCACAGGGAGAAGCTACTAACTCCTGACAGGAGGCGCCGGAGTTGAACTCTGAACTCGGACGCCCCGAGGGTCGCACTGACCGCTACGCCAAGGAACGGCGTGGCTGGGAAAGACGGGTGTCAGATCCGAATCGGGGTCAGCTGGATGAGAACCCCCCACGCCCAGGCTCCTATCAGCCCTGATGAGGGGTCTTGGCCCGAATCATCGAGTGTTTATTCCTCTCCATTACGCTGCCTGACCCGCTGAGCCCCTCCAGCGTTGTGCATGTGTTGTTCTGGATTTCCAGCACCTGCAGAATCTCCTGTGTTTCTCATTTGCTGTTCGTACGTTACCGCCAGTGCGTCTGCTGCCACATCACAGCAGTTCCTTTCCCCCAATAATACAAAAATGCAATTCTTTTCTCCGAAATCCACCTGGTTCTTTAAAATCCCTGCTCAGCCGAGCCGTTTTAGGCCCCGTATCTATCTGCTGGCATTGGAGAGAGTCCTGAGGAGGTTTGCGACATTGATCCCAGCAATGAAAGGGTTAACATTTGAGGAGCGGTTGATGTACTCGCTGGAGTTCAGAACAATGAGGGGATGTCACTGAAACCTACTAAACATTGGGAAAGGAGCAGATAGAGTGGATGTGGAGAGGATGTTTCCTGTAGTGGGGGAGTCTAGGACCAGAGGACACAGATAGAGTGGATGTGGAGAGGATGTTTCCTATAGTGGGGAGTCTAGGACCAGAGGACACAGATAGAGTGGATGTGGAGAGGATGTTTCCTATAGTGGGGAGTCTAGGACCAGAGGACACAGATAGAGTGGATGTGGAGAGGATGTTTCCTATAGTGGGGGAGACTAGGACCAGAGGACATAGATAGAGTGGATGTGGAGAGGATGTTTCCTATAGTGGGGGAGTCTAGGACCAGAGGACACAGATAGAGTGGATGTGGAGAGGATGTTTCCTATATTGGGGAAGTCTAGGACCAGAGGACACAGATAGAGTGGATGTGGAGAGGATGTTTCCTGTAGTGAGGGAGTCTAGGACCAGAGGGCACAGATAGAGTGGATGTGGAAAGGATGTTTCCTGTAGTGGGGGAGTCTAGGACCAGAGGACACAGATAGAATGGATGTGGAGAGGATGTTTCCTGTAGTGGGGGAGTCTAGGACCAGAGGACACAGATAGAGTGGATGTGGAGAGGATGTTTCCTGTAGTGAGGGAGTCTAGGACCAGAGGGCACAGATAGAGTAGATGTGGAGAGGATGTTTCCCATAATGAGGGAGTCTAGGACCAGAGGACACGGATAGAGTGGATGTGGAGAGGATGTTTCCTATAGTGGGGGAATCTAGGACCAGAGGGCACAGATAGAGTGGATGTAGAGAGATGTTTCCTATAGTGGGGGAGTCTAGGACCAGAGGACACAGATAGAGTGGATGTGGAGAGGATGTTTCCTGTAGTGGGGGAGTCTAGGACCAGAGGACACAGATAGAGTGGATGTGGAGAGGATGTTTCCTGTAGTGAGGGAGTCTAGGACCAGAGGACACAGATAGAGTGGATGTGGAGAGGATGTTTCCTGTAGTGAGGGAGTCTAGGACCAGAGGGCACAGATAGAGTAGATGTGGAGAGGATGTTTCCCATAATGAGGGAGTCTAGGACCAGAGGACACGGATAGAGTGGATGTGGAGAGGATGTTTCCTATAGTGGGGGAATCTAGGACCAGAGGGCACAGATAGAGTGGATGTAGAGAGATGTTTCCTATAGTGGGGGAGTCTAGGACCAGAGGACACAGATAGAGTGGATGTGGAGAGGATGTTTCCTATAGTGGGAGAGTCTAGGACCAGAGGACACAGATAGAGTGGATGTGGAGCGGATGTTTCCTATAGTGGGGGAGTCTAGGACCAGAGGACACAGATAGAGTGGATGTAGAGAGGATGTTTCCTATAGTGGGGGGAACCCGGGGCATTCAGGGGGAACCTGGAGACACATTTAGAGTTCTCCGTAAACCCGAGAGAACGCACTGTCGATTCAGGAGGATGTTACTGGGACCGGACAGTGAGATTGAAACGAGGAGAGGCCGGACAGATGGGGACTGTCTTCCCCGGGTCTATGGGGAATGAGGGGGTGGAGGTACAAACTCCTTGAGGACACAGGCGGGAATTGTGCCCCAATCCGTGATCGCCGGTGCTGCAGACCGTCACCCGAACCGTGCCCCCCTCGGTGGGTCGACCCTGGGCCGGCAGGGGACGCAGGTCGGTGCCGCAATGAGAACGCCTCTCGTCTCTGCAGTCGCGGAGTCAGTGCGGGGAGGGGAGGGGAGGTCGCTGAGGCTCGGGGAGGGGAGGGGAGGGGAGGTCGCTGAAGCTCGGGGAGGGGAGGGGAGGGGAGGTCGCTGAGGCTCGGGGAGGGGAGGGGAGGGGAGGTCGCTGAGGCTCGGGGAGGGCTTGTCGCTGACGAATCGAAACCGAACCCAGCTTCCCATGTGCTCTCTGAAAGGTCCTGGTGTCTCTGCCAGTCTATATTTAGCCAGCGTTGTGTCGTTCCGTATTGACTGGTCTGGCATCTCACGGGCAGCTCGGATCAATAACCTCGTCAGCCTCGCTTCCACAGCCGCTGCTGTCCAGCACGGTGCGTGGCCCGCAGAGACTGCATTGCGCCAGTCTGCCCCGATGTAACCCTGTGGGTGTAGCCCACAACCCTCTGCTCCCCTCTCGGTGCAGCACGATCCCACCGTCTGTACCCACACCCACTCCCCAGCACTCCTCAATACCCCACTCCCCAACACTCCTCAATACCCCACTCTCCATCACCCCCCGATCCTCCTCAATACCCCACTCCCCAACACCCCCTGATCCTCCTCAATACCCCACTCCATCACCCCCTGATCCTCCTCAATACCCCACTCCCCAACACCCCCCTGACCCTACTCAATACCCCACTCCCCAACACCCTCCTTAACACCCCACTCCCCATCACCCCCCTGACCCTCCTCAATACCCCAACTCCCCAACAGCCCCCGATCCTCCTCAATACCCCACTCCCCAACACCCCTCACTCGCCCCTCAATAGCCCACTCCCCAATACCCCCTGACTATCCTCAATACCCCACTCCCCAACACACTCCTTAACACCCCACTCCCCATCACCCTTCAGTCCCCCAATACCCCACTCCCCAACACCCCTCAATACCCCATCCCATCACTCCCGACCCTCCTCAATACCCCACTCTCCAACACCCCCTGAATACCTCACTCCCCATCACCCCTCATTCCCCCACTCCCCATCACCCCCTGACACTCCTCAATTCCTCAATACCCCATTCCCCAACACCCCTGAAACACTCCTCAATACCCCACTCCCCAACGCCCTTCAGTCCCCCTTAATACCCCACTCCCCAACACCCCTTAGCTCTGCATTTCTCCACTGTGGCGTCACAACCCCCCCCCCCCCAGCACTAACACTAACTCTGAGTGACAACGATTAACCACATCAACAAGCACAGCTTAGCATTCCCTACTCCCACCCCTCCCTCGCTTCTCATCTCTCCCCTCCCCCCACTCTTTCCCCTTCTCTCCCCGCTCTTTCTTTCTCCCCTCACTCTTCCCCCTCTCCCTCTCACTATCTCCCTCTCATTCTCTCTCCATCCTCCCGTCTCCCTCTCTCTCCCACTTTCTTTCCACCTCCCTTACTCTCCCCCCCCTCTCTCTTACCACCTGCTCCCTCCTTCTCTCTCCCCCTTTCCACTCTCCTCCTGAACTCCCCTCCTCAGTAGAGATCGTTAACAGCACCAAATTTCTTGGTGTTCACCTGATGGAGAATCTCACTTGGTCCTTCAACACCAGCTCCATAGCAAAGAAAGCCCAGCAGCGTCTCTACTTTCTGCGAAGGCTGAGGAAAGTCCATCTCCCAACGCCCCCCATCCTCATCACATTCTACAGGGGTCGTATTGAGAGCATCCTGAGCAGCTGCATCACTGCCCTGAGAAGATCATCGGGGTCTCTCTTCCCGCCATCACGGACATTTACACCACACGCTGCATCCACAAAGCTAACAGCATTATGAAGGACCCCACGCACCCCTCATACAAACTCTTCTCCCTCCTGGTGTCTGGGAAAAGGCTCCGAAACATTCGGGCTCTCATGACCAGACTATGTAACAGTTTCTTCCCCCAAGCTATCAGACTCCTCAATACCCAGAGCCTGGACTGACACCTTACTGCCCTATTGTCCTGTTTATTATTTATTGTAATGCCTGCACTGTTTTGTGCACTTTATGCAGTCCTGGGTAGGTCTGTAGTCTAGTGTAGCTTTTTTGTGTGTTGTTTTACATAGTTCAGTGTGCTGTTTCATGTAGCACCATGGTCCTGAAAAACGTTGTCTCGTTTTTACTGTGTACTGTACCAGCAGTTATGGTCGAAATGACAATAAAAAGTGTCTTGACGACTTGACTTTCCTCTCTCCCACTCTCCTGCCTCTCTGTCACTTTCTCTTCTTTTTCCTCTCATCTTCTGTCCCCCCCCCCACACTTTCTCCCTCACATTGTCTCTCTCCCCCTTTACCTCTCCCTCCGCCACCTCTCCTCTCCCTGTCTCTTTCTCTGTCCTCCATCCCTCCGCTTTTCTCTCTCCCCCCATTTCTGCCCCATTCTCTCTCCCCCTCCTCTCTATGCACCCATTTCTCGCTCTGGTCTCTCCTTTCCTTTCTGCCCATGCCATTTTCTCGCCCTCCCTCACCTTCTCTCAGCCCTCGACAGTCTCTCTATCTGCCTCCCTTTTTCTCTCTGTCCTCTCTCTCGTTCCCCAACCCTCGGCCTTTTCTCCCCTTCCCTCTGTCGACTACTCTCTGCCCCATTCCCTCTCTCTCCTCATTCTAAATACCCGACTCTCACTCTCTCTGCCCACCCTTCTCACTTCTCTCTTACTTCCCCTCCTTTTCACCTCCCTCCATTTCTGTCCTTTCTTTCTCCCTTCCACCCCTCTCTTTTTACTCCATACCCAATAACAGGGGAAGGGAGAGAGAGGGAGAGAGAGAGAGAGAGAGAGAGAGAGAGAGAGAGAGAGAGAGAGAGAGAGAGAGAGAGAGAGAGAGAGAGAGAGAGAGAGAGAGAGAGAGAGAGAGAGAGAGAGAGAGAGAATGAATGCTAATTTCACTGACTTTTTTGGAGGGGGTTGGGGGGAGACAGAGAGACGATGGTAATTCTACTGACTTTTTCGGGGGGATAGAGAGGGAGGGATGGAGTCGATGATAATTTTACTGACTTTTTCGGGGGTAGGGAGTCAGTGTTAATTTTACTGACTTTGTCGGGGTAGGGAGGGTGGGTTGGAGTCGATGATAATTTTACTGACTTTTTCGGGGGTAGGGAGTCAGTGTACTGACTTTTTCAGGGGTAGGGAGGGTGGGTTGGAGTCGATGTTAATTTTACTGACTTTTTCAGGGGTAGGGAGGGTGGGTTGGAGTCGATGATAATTTTACTGACTTTGTCGGGGGCCACTTCGAGAAAACGTCGTAGAGAAGAAAATCCCAGCGGCGCGGTGACGAAGGCATCGTGCGCGGGAGCATTTCAGTCACTGCGCGGTACGGAACGGTGCTCAGCGGGCCAGGTATCGTCTGTAGCAGTCCCGGTGCCTGGTAAGTGAGTTCTGGAGGAGGGGGTCTCAGATTGGAACTTTGAATCTTACGCACCGTGGTGTTTTTCTTCTCCGAGTTAAAGGTGGGGATTCTCAACTTTTTTCATGCCATGGACCCCAGGTTGGGAACCCCTGGTCTACTGTGTCAAATCACGTTTGGTGTTATTTAAGGAAATACATGTATATGACTTATACAACCATGTAATGTATAGAGTAATGAGATGTTTCTCCGAACCAGGGTGTAAAGCACAGTTGTACACATGACACACAGTATACATGATAGCTTTTGAAGGTAAGGATAAAATCTACATGTGAATCACACATGAATAACCCACTAAAGTGCATTAATTTTAAATTTTGGAAGGTACGGAACAGATTAACCAGTGACTCTTTGAATGTGACATGGCAGGGAGTTCAGGAGGTTGTCGTGGTGGGAGATTTTAATTTCCCCAATATTGACCGGCATCTCCCTAGAGCGAGGGCTTTAGATGGGGCAGAGTGTGTTAGGTGTGTTCAGGAAGGTTTCCTGACACAATATGTAGAGAAGCCTACAAGAGGAGAGGCTGTACTTGATCTGGTATTGGGAAATGAACCTGGTCAGGTGTCAGGTCTCTCAGTCGGAGTGCATTTTGGAGATAGTGATCACAATTCTATCTCCTTTACCATAGCATTGGAGAGGGATAGGAACAGACAAATTAGGGAAACGTTTAATTGGAGTAACAGGAAATATGAAGCTATCAGGCAGGAACTTGGAAGAATAAACCGAGAACAGATGTTCTCAAGGAAATGTACGGCAGAAATGTGGCAAATGTTCAGGGGATATTTGCGTGGGGTTCTGCATAGGTATGTTCCAATGAGACAGGGAAAGGGTGATAGGGTACAGGAACCATGGTGTACAAAGGCTGTTGTAAATCTAGTCAAGAAGAAAAGCTTATGAAAAGTTCAAAAAACTAGGTCATGATAGAGATCT
>NC_133151.1:23277423-23468305 GCF_048418815.1 Hemitrygon akajei
CGGCTCCTTCCTGTGACTGTATTTTCATTTGAACCTGAATATCTGGTACCACAACTGTTTTAGACTGACACGAACTTTACCTTCGCTCAAGAGTTCTTCTGTGTGGGGGCAGGCGCGCTGAACTGCTGTTGATCACGGGGGAGAATATGCTTCACTTTCCTCCAGCTCGTCGGGTTTGTTTGCAGAATGAAGATTATTTCTTATAATTCTACAGCAGAGGAGGGCCCAGTAAAATCAGGAAGTCCTTCACTATGCACCCGGTGTGTGACAAGGTCTGTCTAGTGTGCTGAGTCTCAGTTCTGTTGTGCATGTACCGGTAGATGTTGATGGATGTATTAAAGTGGCAGATGGAGCTGGAAGATGAAGAGCTGCTCTCTGCAGTCGCCCACTCTGACTGTCCTCATGCTCTTCCCAACTCTTTCTCTCTGCACCTTACTCGGGTAGTTCAAGGTACTGTGTACAAAAGGAGACAGCAGCAGTATTTTTATCACTGAGCAGCGACCTGAATGAATTCACCATTTTGACTTTTAGAAGGAACGGAGCCAAACGAATGGGAAGGTAGAACCAGGCACCGTAAAGTGCTCTGAGAGAATATCCAGGCTATCACTAAGCCTGCCGTCTGCTGACCGGCTCCTACTGTACGTTTCAGAGCTGCAGCAGTCCATGCTGCGGGAGAGTCTGAAGCTTGATGCCGCCAAGGCAAGGGATTCGTGGGGAAGGACCAGAGGTAGTGTTGCTTTGCTACTGGAGATTGAGAGGCAGTGTTTGCCCCGCAGTTATTACAATTGGTAAACCATGACTGAGAGCAACATAAGTGACAGGAATGCTACTGATTGATGTGTAGTAATATAATAGAACACTAAAGCATTGACCATCAATGGAAAAAAAAAATTGCTTTTCACAGTTTATTCCTGTAACATTTTGTGAATAAAATTTGCTTTGTTAATGATCTCCACCAACTGTGTATCTGTACAATGATGTGAGTATAGATGTGCAGAAACCAGCCGGCTTTAGCCTCCTCAGAAAGTCACATTTATCTCTGTTGTAATCATTTGCCACTCTGTGGTCATCTTCCCCAAATGATTAGGACATCCCTGTAATTTATGATAACCATCATCACTATCAAACACTGCTGATTAATTTTCCTGGTTTTGTTTCCTGGTTTTGTATACAAATAAAATGTCACAACAATGAATATCAAGGCTCCCAGTTCTGTCCCCCACAGCACATCACTAATCACCAGCCTGTATTCTGAGAAGCTGTTTGTTTACTTCCACAAAATGCTGTGAAGTGTCATCACCACGACCTCCTACACATAAAAGCCATGCTTGCACCTACTAATCAGACTGATGCTGATTGGTCCTGTCCATCAGCATCCCCTACAGTACATTCCCCACAGCTCATGTCAGGCTGGCTGACCTGCAGTTCCCAGGCTTCTAAATTCTTTAAAACAATTGAACAACTTTATCCACCCATCAGTCTTTGGTACAACTCTCAGTGATCACTGATAAAGTGAATATCTGCAGAAAGGAATCCACAATTTTCTCTCACTTTCCACAAAGCCGTTTGTCAGGTCCTGACGACTCATCTAAGGCTGCAAATAATATGAATATCCGCCAAAGCAACTGCACCAGCTTCCATTATCCATTGAGCAACCATGATATTGTTATAAATATTCATTAGTTGAATCGTGACCACACCCATTCCCTGTGGCTCAAAGCATGGGGACCATGCTGATTTCCATGGGGCTCTCTCTTTCGAGCCGCACTGTTTCTCTTAAATTATCTATAGACCCTCTTGGCATTTTCCTGACCTGCCAGATCCATCACATAACATTGTTTTCTCCTCCTGATTGCCTTCTTAAGAGCATACGTACTCTCCTTATTACGCAATTTGCCGATCCTGATCACAGTGATTCCTTAGACGTATCTGCCAAGGTTCTAAACATGCCAGGTTAACCTTCTCCATAACAGGAACAGGCTTCTCCTGGGCATTTGCAATACCACTTATAAGAAACGCCCACATGCCATTTGCTGTTGTTACTTCATACAGACTCTTTCCCTCCAGCTCTGTTCGTGTTGCAAGGACGTGACTGAGGACGAACCCAAGTGCCGAACGCAGGCACGGAGATAGAGTCGAGAGGCGTAGCACAGTCGCGAACGTGAAGCACATACCCAGGAGAATCTTTGCTCAGAGACAAGGTTCACGTAGAATATCCAGGGAAATGGTGCGGAGCTAAGAACTCCCAGTCCTAAGGGGATAAGGAAACGAGAATTACACACAATAGAATTGTCCAACGAACCTGACAGCTCGTTGCTGTGACGCCAGCGTCCTTATCCTGCTTTCCTTGAAGGAAACCAATTGTGCTGTCATTAATGAACTGGGAGCAATTTGAAATCAGCCGACGGAATTAAGTCCCAATCAAGGAGGTGATAGGCAAAATGGGAAATTGCAAGACTGGACCTTACAAAACCCTCGCACCCTCAGCGGGAGACACCAGGCGATCCTCCAGGCTTGTCTGGATGGTTCCGATGGAAGTCTTGGATGAAGGACGGGTCCGGGATGAAGGGAACGGGGAACCCAGGAACGCTATGCTGGACCACATAGTTACCAGTCTTGCAGGTATTGGAGTCACCTGTCCCGACGGGTCACATCCAGTTGCCCCCGGAAGATGTATGCCGGGTGGTTGTCGCTGATTCGGGTGGGTGGAAGGGTTTCGGTCGGGGGACACAAGGGACTGACGGAAACAGCTTTTACTTGGGAAATGGAAAATGCACGGTGGATGTGCATAGGACATAGTAGCTTAAGTTGTAATGCTGTGGGGACGATTGATCATCCGACTTCAAAAGTTCCTAGAAAGCGAGGGACGAGATCTTAGGTTCCTTCTTGAAAAGAATGCTTTTGGACGAGAGCCACACCTTCTTCCAGGTCGATACTCAGGTGCCGGAGTCCCCTGCCGATCAGCAATCCTCCAGTTACGATCGGTTGATTGGAGCAGGCCGTGCGTGTGTCCTCCCAGACCTTGCAATACCGATCGATATGGGCCTGAACAGACGGCACCGCAGTCTTCTCTTCTTGAGCGGGAGACAGCGGGGGTTGTACCCAAGTGAGCATTCAAAAGGAGACCTTCCGTTGACAGTACTAACCAGAGAGTTGTGGGCGTACTCCACACACGCGAGGTGGTCACTCCAGGAAGACCTGTAGTTGGTGGTGATGCAACATAACGCCACCTCCAAATCCTAGTTGACCCGTTCCATTTGTCCGTTCCTCTGTTGATGCAAGCCGGATGACAGGCTAACAGAGGCACCCAGGGCTTGACAGAAGGCCTTCCTTGCCTGCGAGACGAATTGGGGATCCCGATAGGAGATGTAACCAAAGGAATTCTGTAGAGGCGGAAGACGTGGCGGACGAGAAGATCTGTGGTCTTCTGAGCAGAAATGACTTTAGTGAGGGCTAGAAAGTTCACAGTCTTGGATAACCAGCCTACCATAGGTGAGTCCGGTGGTGTTCCGCCTGAAGAGGTAGATCGGTGACGAAATCTAAGGCTATGTGCGTCCTTGGTCGGGGACGAAGTAATCCAGCAGGTGGCCGGTGGCAGGCTTTTCCACGGGCCCAGACGGAACATGCAGAGACATAGGAACGGGTATACTCATCCATTAAGGCCACTAAAACTGTCTTTTCAGGAGGGGACAGTGTTTGATCACTCCCGGTGTGTCAGGCGAACCGAGATATGTGCCCCCACTGGAGAACCTGAGACCTGACGGAATCGAGCTCAAAAAGGCCGGGGTCAGAGTCATCCCTTTGGGGCCTCTTTTACAAGGACTCAATCTCCCAAGTGAGGGCTACCACCACACAAGATGGTGGGAAATGGTCTCCAGGCTGGAAATGTCCTCCTTGGAATTGTATTGGCGGGAAAGCGCTTCAGGTTTCCCGTTCTTGGACCCCAGACGGTGTGTGAGAGAGAACTTGAATCGGCCAAAATATAATGTCCAACGGACCTGGTAGGGGTTCAGACCTTTAGCGGTCTGAATATATACAAGGTTCTTATGATCAGTCTAAACAATAAACTGCTGTTCCGCCCCCTAGAGCCGGTGCCTTATTTCTTCCAACGCTAAGCTTGAACGCTAGTAGCTCTCGGTTTCCTCACCGTCGTAATCCGTTCGGCGGCGGACAGCCGGCGAGGAAGGATGGCACAGGTATGAAGCTTCTCGTCCGGAACTGATCGTAGGTCAGATCTGCTACCACCCCCGGAGTCGGAGGCGTCAACCTCCAAACTCTACAATGAATTGGCGGAAGGGTTCCGATTGAACCAGGATGAGAGCGGTCGTGAATCGCCTGTTCGTTTCAGTGAACGTTGAATCGGCTTCAGTAAAGGAGCTGTAGGCGAGGTTGGTCAGGTAGGGGGCGCCCCCCACCCGACTGTAATCCCTGATAAATCGGCAACAGAAGTTTGCAATCCCCAAACACCACTGAATTGGCTTGCGGGTCTGAGACACTGTTCCACCGCCCGGACCTACTCAAGATCCAGCCCTCACTTGCCGTTCTCGATGATGTAGCCCAGGAAGCTGACCGAGGGGGTGTGGAATTAACACTTATTCGCCTTCACAAACAGCTTGTTCTCCCATACTCTCTGCAGGACTAGCCGGACATGAAGAATGTTTCTGGAGGCTGCTAGAAAATAGCACGATGACATCTAGGTAGACGAACAAAAAGAGCTTATAAAGTTCCTCAGCAAGTCATTGAACAGGGCTTAAAACGGCGGGGTTATTGGTGAGACCAAACAGCATGACCAAATATTGGAAGTGGCCTAATGGTGTATTAAATGCCGTTTTACAATTGTCTCCCTCCGTTATCCTGACTGGAAGGCAGGCGTTACGGAGATCTGACCTCGAGAAGATGGTGGCTCCGTGAAGTGGTTCAAACGCTTAGTTAATGATGGGCAGTGGGTATTTGTTTTTAAAGGTGATGTTGTTAGGGCCTCGGTAATCGATACGGGGACGAAGAGCCAATCCTTTTTCCTACAAAAGAAACCAGCGCCCACCGGGGAGGATGACGTTCGAATAATGCCGAGGAACACACTATTGAATTTCTCCATGGCCTCTCTCTCAGATCGAGACAAATTATATAGGCGACTGGTGGGTTACGAGGCTCCGGGGAGAAGGTCGATATCGCAGTCATACGGACGGTGCGAAGGCAGGGAAAGGACACGTTGTTTGCTGAATACCTATCCCAGATCATGGTATTCTGTGAGAACTCTGGACAAGTCGAGGAATTCCAGGACAGGTGAGGTCGCCGTAGCCTACATAGGGGATAGAGCCGACTGCAGACAGGTGGCGTGGCAAATCGGGTGACAGCTGGCTACCCTCCCAGTAGACCAGTCGATATGTGGACTGTGGTGGTTCAACCAGGGGTATCCCAGAACTACATGGGCTTGAGTAAAGTGGATTGAATTAAATCGTACCTTCTCTCGATGGTTTCCGGATAGAATCAAGGATTGAGATGGCGTACACTGTGTGACACAAGCCAGAATTTTTCTGTTCAGCGCCCGGACCTCAAGAAGGGTACTTAACAGTTCACGATGACTTCCGGCCCGGGAGGCTATGGGTCCTCGTCTAGCAGATTTCCGTCGGGTGCGGAGTCTACCAAGGCGGATAGGGATAGGACCTGTTCATGATAGTTCACAGTAACCGAGTTTTGGCGAACTGAAGGGAAGTGCCATCTGGCTCAGCAGAACAGTCGTTGTGGGAGCTATATTAGGTGAGGTCGGGGAAGAGAGGCTGGTCGAAGATGGTAAGGTTGGCCATGGGATGACCCGAGGAGAGGGTTGACCGGTCTTTTCTCTCATACGATCTCGAAGCCGATTATCTAGCCGAGTGTCTAGACAGAGCAAATAGTCCGAACTGTCCGCGTCATCCCTTGCTGCCAATTCATCTTTTATCCTGTCGGAGGGACACTGCCGAAACGCTTCCCGTAGTGTCTTGTCATTCCATCCAGATTTGGCCGCTAATGTTCGGAACTCTATAGAGAATTCCGCCACGCTTTGCGAACCCTGACAGGGGGTTAGCCGGCTCTTCGTGATGTTCTTACCGCGAATGGGCTGTTCAAAAACCTTCCTCATTTCGGAGACGAAGGAGGAGAGGGAGGAACAGAGCTCTGGACGGTTGTCTCAGATCGCGGTGGCCCATGCTAAGGCATCCCCCCGTAACAGCCCCCTAATGTACACAATTTTCAATCTGTCCGAGTTGGACGTACGTGGCTTTTGCTCAAAAACCAAAGCGCCTTGTAGTAAGAAGGCCCGACACTTCCTGGGTTCCCAGCGTAGGGGTCCGGTTTTGTTACGTACGACTTTCGAGCTGATTGTGTTGCCGACCCAAAATGGTTTGCCATCCCAGGCTGTGCGGTTTGCTCAGGGTGGGTTCTTGGGAGGGACGGAGTAAGGAGAGCGGAAACCGGGTCAACCCGCTCAATGACCTTATTTATGTCTTCGGACAGGGCTGGAAGATTTTCCATGACTTCTCTGAGCAATTTGTCATGTAAGCCCAGTAGGGAGCCCTGGTTGATGAGGGCCTGTTCCACGGGGTCTGTGTCCGCTGGGTTGTAATTAATGCAGATAATAGCAAGATAGGGAATTGGCAGACGGGACCATGAGAGATCGATCCTGTCAAATTCACACCAAACAAATCTCATTTTCTCGAGAATAGATCCTTAAACTGTTGAATTGATCGTAAATTCTCATCACTTATCTTCAAACTAATAGAAAAGGATGACGAAGATATTAACAATTACGAGGGTAAGACGTGGCAATACGAACCAATCCACTTAGACTGATTAGAATTCAAAAGAGTGAGCAATTTCACGTTCCCGAGAGTCAAGATGACTGAGCATCACACCTAGTCCCAAAATAGCAATAAGGAACACAAGTCAGTTGCTAAGTTTCATTAGAAGGTTGAATAGAATTGTTTTGTCAACTAAATCACTCAAAACCCTTGATAAATGTACCCTGAAGAACATTACGACAAGCTTCATTACAGTTTCGCATGGAGGGTGGGTGGTGGTTACTGCACAGGACCAAAGGAAGCTACCAGAAGTTGTAACATTAGTCTGCTGCATCTTCGGCACGTGCCTCCGTAGTACCGAACACATCTTCAAGTAGCTGTGCCTCAGAAAGGCGACGCCCGTAATGAAGGATACCATCACTCACGAAATGCCCTCTTTTCATTGTAATGGTCAAGAAGGATGTACAGAGCCCTGAAGGCACACGTTCCGTGATTCAGGAACAGCGTGGGCCCCTCTTACATAAGATTCCCAAATGGGCATTGAACTCATGAACACTCCTCAGTTTTTAGTATATTTCTTTTTTTGCACTATTTTCCATCTAGTGAAAATGCATACATACTTATTTTATTGATTGACTGTTTATTTTTCCATATTACCATGTATTTAATTGAACTGCTGCGCTAAGTTAATAAATTTCACAACACATACAGATGATAATAAACCTGCCTCCGATACATGGGATTTTTGATCAGCCGAGGGAGTGGGCTGAGGAATGGTACATGGTGTGTAGTCCAGATCAGTGAGGTGTGGCAATTTGTGAAGTCAAAACAGTGGCGGTGTATGTCAACACAGCCCAGTCTGTCACAAAAGCGACTCTCCCCCATTGACTCCGGCTGCATTTCTTGCTGCCCCGGAAAAGCAGTTAACATAATCAAACACACTTCTCACCCCTGCCATTCTCCCTTCTCAAGAAAATATACGAAGATGCAGCAACAGATTGAGACCTTGACGAAATTTGGAACCACCATGATGAAATAGTGGAGCAGACTCAATGGGACAAACGGCCTCATTCTGCTCCAGTGTCAATAGACAATAGACAATAGACAACAGGTGCAGAAGTAGACAATTTGGCCCTTCGAGCCTGCACCGCCATTTTGAGATCATGGCTGATCAACTACTAACAATACCCGGTTCCTGCCTTGTCCCCATATCCCTTGATTCCCCTATCCATAAGATAACTATCTAGCTCCTTCTTGAAAGCATCCAGAGAATTGGCCTCCACACATTCCGAGGCAGTGCATTCCAGACCCTCACAACGCTCTGGGAGAAAAAGTTTTTCCTTAACACTGTCCTAAATGACCTACACCTTATTCTCAAACCATGCCCTCTGGTACTGGACTCTCCCAGCATCTGGAACATATTTCCTGCCTCTATCTTGTCCAATCCCCTAATAATCTTATATGTTTCAATCAGATCCCCTCTCAATCTCCTTAATTCCAGCGTGTATAAGCCCAGTCTCTCTAACCTCTCTGCGTAAGACAGTCCAGACATCCCAGGAATTAACCTCGTGAATCTACGCTGCACTTCCTCTACAGCCAGGATGTCCTTCCTTAATCCTGGAGACCAAAACTGTACACAATACTCCAGGTGTGGTCTCACCAGGGCGCTGTACAAATGCAAGAGGATTTCCTTGCTCTTGTACTCAATTATCTTTGTAATAAAGGCCAACATTCCATTAGCCTTCTTCACTGCCTGCTGCACTTGCTCATTCACCTTCAGTGACTGATGAACAAGGACTCCAAGATCTCTTTGTATTTCTCCCTCACCCAACTCTACACTGTTCAGATAATAATCTCCCTTCCTGTTCTTACTCCCAAAGTGGATAAGCTCACACTTATTCACATTAAACGTCATCTGCCAAGTGTCTGCCCACTCACCCAGCATCTCCAAGTCACCCTGAATTCTCCTAACATCCTCATCACATGTCACAGTGCCACCCAGCTTGGTATCATCAGCAAATTTGCTGATGTTATTCTCAATGCCTTCATCTAAATTGTTGACGTAAATTGTAAACAGCTGTGGTCCCAATACCGAACCCTGTGGGACCCCACTAGTCACCACCTGCCATTCCGAGAAACACCCATTCACCGCTACCCTTTGCTTTCTATCTACCAACCAGTTTTCTATCCATGTCAATGTCTTCCCCGCGATGCCCTGAGTTTTGTTTTTCCCACCAATCTCCTATGTGGGACGTTATCAAATGCCTCCTGAAAATAGAGGTACACTACATCCACTGGATCTCCCTTGTCTAACTTCCTGGTTACATCCTCGAAAAACTCCAATAGATTAGTCAAGCATGATTTACCCTTGGTAAATCCATGCTGGCTCGTCCCAATCTTATCACTGTTATCTAGATATGCCACTATTTCATCCTTAATAATGGATTCTAACATCTTCCCCACCACCGATGTCAGGCTGACAGGTCGATAGTGCTCTGTTTTCTCCCTCCCTACTTTCTTAAAAAGTGGGATAACATTAGCCATTCTCCAATCCTCAGGACATGATCCTGAATCTAAGGAACATTGGAAAATGATTACCAATGCATCCGCAATTTCCAGGGCCACTTCCTTTAGTACCCTGGGATGCAGACCATCTGGACCTGGGGATTTGTCAGCCTTCAGTCCCATCAGTCTACCCATCACCGTTTCCTTCCTAATGTCAATCTGTTTCATTTCCTCTGTTACGCTATGTCCTCGGCCCATCCATACATCTGGGAGATTGCTTGAGTCCTCCTTAGTGAAAACAGATCTAAAGTACTAATTAAATTCTTCTGCCATTTCTCTGTTTCCCATAACAATTTCACCCAATTCATTCTTCAAGGGCCCAAGATTGTTCTTAACTATCGTCTTTCTCTTCACATATCTAAAAAAGCTTTTGCTATCTTCCTTTATATTCCTGGCTAGCTTGCGTTCGTACCTCATTTTTCCTCCCCGTATTGCCTTTTTAGTTAAGTTCTGTTGTTCCTTAAAAACTTCCCAATCATCTGTCCTCCCAACTCACCTTAGCTCAGTCATACATCCGTTTTGTTAGTGCTATGCAATCTCTGACTTCTTTTGTCAACCACTGTGGCTCCTTTCCCCCCTTTGAATCCTTCCTTCTCTGGGGATGAACTAATTTTGCACCTTGTGCATTATTCCCAAGAATACAATTCCCACTGTATTTTCTGCTAGGACATGCGTCCAGTTAACTTTGGCCAGAACATCTCTCATGGCTCCATTGTTTCCCCTGTTCAAATGCAACACTGACACCTCCGAGCTGCCCTTATCCTTCTCAAATTGCAGATAAAAACTTATCATATTATGATCACTACCTCCTAATGGCTCCTTTACTGCAAGATCGCTTATCAAATCCTGTTCATTGCATAACACTAAATCCAGAATTTTCTTGTCCCTGGTCGGTTCTCGTACAAGCTGTCCCAAGAATGCATCCCGTAGGCACTCTACAAACTCCCTATCCTGGGGTCTAGCACTAACCTGATTCTCCCAGTTCACCTGCATGTTGAAATCCCCCATAACTACTGCGACATTACCTTTGCCACATGCCAATGTTAACTCCCTATTCAACTTGCACCCAATATCCAAGCTACTGTTTGGTGGCCTGGAGGCAACACCAATTTGGGTCCTTTTGACCTTACTGTTCCTCAGTTCTATCCACAAAGACTCTACTTCTCCTGACCCTATGTCCCCCCTTGCAAACGACTGAATCTCATTCCTCACCAACAGGGTCACCCCACGCCCTCTGCCCACATTTCTGTCCCTACGATAGCATGTATACCCTTGTACATTCATTTCCCAGGTCTGATCTCCCTGCAGCCATGTCTCCGTTATCCCAATAACATCATAGTTATCCATTCGCACCTGGGCTTCAAGCTCATCCACCTTATTTCTGACACTTCGTGCGTTCAAATATAGAATTTTTAGCCTATTTCTGCTCTCTCTGTTTGAACAGCTGCCTATTGTGCTTAACGCAGCTCCCCGAACTCCAATCGGGATATACGCCCCTAGGATGTTGTTGTCCTTCCTAAATTTACTTATTCTTTCAACACATTTAATTTCGGAAGAGATCCCACCTTCCCTGGAACAAAGCCGAATTATCTACAAACATATAGCCCTCCCTCCTGCACCATCCTCGCAGCCACGTATTAATCTTTATAATCTTTCTGTTCCTTCCCTCACTCGCACGTTGCACAGGAAACAACCCTGAGACTGTTACCCTGGAGGTCCTGCTCTTCAGCCTCGCACCTAACTCCCTGAAATCACTACGCAGGACACCCTCACTAATCCTACCCACGTCATTGGTCCCTACATGGACCACAACATCTGGATTCTTGCCTTCCCTCTCGAGAATAACCTGCACCCGATCTGAGATGTCTCGGACCCCGGCACCAGGGAAGCAACATACCATCCGAGACTCCCTATCTTCCCCACAAAATCTCCTATCCGCCACCCTGACTATAGAATCCCCTATCAATACCGCTCTCTTCTCTTCCCTCTTCCCCTTCCTAGTCGAAGGTCCAACCTCAGTGCCAGAGACAAGACCACTACAGCTTGTTCCTGGTAGGTAATCCCCACCAACAGTATCCAAAACGGTATACTTATTTTTGATGGGAACGGCCACAGCGGTGCTCTGCTCTCTCTGTCTGCTCCCCCTGCCTCTCTTGACTGTCACCCATTTACCTACCTCCTGTCTTTTCGGTGTGAGTACCTCCCGATAACTCTTATCTATCTCTGCCTCTGCCTCCCGAATGATCCGTAGTTCATCTAATTCCCTAACTCGGTCTGATAGGAGCTGCAGCGGGATGCACCTATTGCAGGTGTTGTCATCAGGGAATACTGTGTTGACCCTGACCTCCCAGATGCTGCATACGGAGCACACCACTGCTCTAACTGTCTCCCCAATTACCTGATCCCAGATTAGTCAGAATAAATGAAAAGCACGTACTCAGGCTCACTGATTTCTTCTTGTCGAAGTCCCTTTGCGCCGAAGCCCGCTGAGCCAAAGCCCATTACTCTGTTCCTGCGCACTCCGCTGCCCGCACCGACGCTGCACGCTCCTGAAAGTGGGCCGCTTTTTAAAGCCCGCTCTCGCCGCTGACGTCACCCGTGCTTGCGCAGCTTTACCTTCCTCCTCAGGTACTCTCCAGGTAGGTCCGAGGGTCTCGGCCTACCTACAACGTCTGATCCTCCGATCTCCAGTCGTCTATCGATCACGAGCACTCCTTACTCCCGCTCCGCTGCTCTTACGTTCTTCTGGTCTAATTAGTTACTATCAATATTAATGACATGGAGGAGTGGGTAGCCAGGATAATGGACTGTTCCAGGGAGCAGGGAGCACTTCAGGATTATCGATATCGATATTAAACACCTGGCGAAGGAGGCGGAGTGTTGGGGATCCAAGGCTATCAATCATGGGGAATGTGGTGGGCGTAATGTTGTGGTGGGATATTTTGTCACTGCATCAGGATATGGCGATAGAAACAGAGAAAACCTATAGCGCAATACTTTAACACACTATCGCTTCGCCTCCACCAACGCCGCCGGCAGTCCATTCCACGCACTAACCACTCTCTGTGAAAAAAAAACTTACCCGTGACATCTCGTCTGTACCTACTTCCAAGCTCCTTTAAACTATGCCATCTCGTGTTAACCATTTCAGCTCTGGGATAAATCCTCTGAAAATCCACACGATCAATGCCTCTCATTGTCTTGTGCACTTGTATCAGGTCGCCTCTCATCCTCCCATCGCTCCAAGGAGAAAAGGCCGAGTTCATTCAACCAATGCTCATAAGACATGCTCCCTAATCCAGGCAGCATCCTTGTAGATCTTCTCTGCACCCTTTCTATAATTTTTAGTCCTTCCTGTTTGTGAGGCGACCAGAACTGGGCACAATAATCCAAGTGGGGTCTGACCAGGGTCCGAAATTGCTGCAACATTACCTCTCGTTTCTTAAACTCAATCCCACGGTTGATGAAGGCTAACACGCCGTATCCTTCTAACTACTGAGTCCATCTGCGTAGCAGCTTTGAGTGACCTATGGACTCGGACCCGAAGATCCCTCAGATCCTCCACATGGCCAAGAGTCTTACCATTAATGCTATATTTTGTCATCATATTTGACATACCAAAATGAACCACCGCACATTAATCTGGGTTGAATTCCATCCACCACATCTCAGTCCAATTTTGCATCCTATCAATGAACGCTGTGACCTCGGACAGCACTGCACACTATTCACAACACCCCCAACATTTGCGTCATTATCAAAATTACTAAACTAACTCTTCACTTCCTCATCCAGGTCTTTTATGAAAGTCACGAAGAATAGGATTCGCAGAACTGATTTCGGAGGCACACTGCTGGTCATCGACCTCTATTAGAAATATGACCCATCTACAAACACACCTTGCCTTCTGTGGGCAAGCCAGTTCTGGATCAAGAAAGCAGTGTCTACTTGGATCCCATCTCAGTCCCATACTTTCTCAGTAAGCCTTGTATGGGGTACCTTATCAAATGCCTCGCTGAACTCCATATACTCTATATCTTCGGCTCGAACTTCATCAATGTGTTTAGTCACATCCTCAAAAATTCAATCAAGCTCGTAAGCCACGACATGGTGTGTGAACAGGAAATTACTTGGAAATGAAGTTTGATAGGTTAAAAGTCACGATATACACAGTGGTAGGAAGAATCAAAAAGCAGACTATAATTTACATGCAGAGAAACTGCACAAGAGTGAAGGACATAGGGGTCCAAGTGTTGTCCTGTACAAATTACACACAGACATCAGACAAGTGCAGTGACTGATGAATGGTTCATTGACATTGATTGAGGGTCGTTGGTGCCAAGAAAGAGAGAAATTGCATTACAGTGTCAGGCCAGTGCACAGTGATGGATTTTGGGAAGTTAACGCAGGCCGGGACATACCCAGTGAAAGACAGAGTCATGGGTAGTAATAGTGAAAACAGAGACCTTGGGATACAACTACGGTACGTAATTCCCAGAAAGTCTCAAAGCAAGTGGACAAGTTTGTGAAGTAGGTGAACAGCATACTTGCGTTTAGCAGCAGAGGAGTGCAACATCACATTATAGTTGTGAAACTCATTAATTAAACCTTAGCAGCATTGCCTTGTGCAGTTCTGGTCACTATATGAGAAGGGAGGATGTGATTAAGCTGAAAACGAGAAGAAAACAATCACGGCACGGTTGTCTGGACTGGATGCGAGAGTTACTAGGAAAGATAAGTCAGGCTTGGACTGTATTTTCCTGGAGTGAACGAGGCGTAGGTGAGACAAGACAGAGATTTATAGAACTATGAGAGATGCAGATGAGGTAAACAATCGGAATCATTTACCCAGGGTACCAATTAAAACTCAAGAAGGCTGACATTTAAGGTGTGGGAGTGGGGAAAGCATTCATCAGTTTGAGTTTGGAGTAGAGGAGATGGGTCGTCATGTTGTAACTCTACAAGTCATTGGGGTGACCACAATGTATTTTGTGCATTGTAGGAAGGAAGTGATGAAGTAATGAAGAAAGGCAGAATAATTTGGGGAGTCTTACAGTAAAGGAGATAATGTGAAAGGTGGGAGATTCGAATGGGGCCTGAGGGTGGCGGGTATAAAGTATTAGCTACCAGAACAAGCTGCACAGGAGAATTCAATTACAACGCTTAAAAGACATTTGGGCAGTTACATGGATCGGAGAGGTTTAGAGGGATATGGACCACACACAGGTAGATGAGATTCTAGGATACTCATCTTAGATACTATGCTCGAAGGAAGTACCCCTTCACTGGGCGGTATCAATCTTTAACTCTCATTCAAACCGAAACAGACCAAAGCATTTGTTATGATGAGTTTTACAAGGTATTAAAATAATTCCGAGCTGGTCAATTCCTCCCTGTTTAAACACACCAGATGACCTGTTTTTGGCATTGATACCCAGATTATGTCACCATCTCGCTCTGCAAAGCAGAACATTTGGAATATCTATCCATATTTTCCATTCCACGCGCGTCGCCCTTCTGTCATGTCTGCCTCTACCTCCAGAGCCAAAGCCCCAGTTATCATTCAGTCATCGCTGACCTATGGGGTAATGACCTGTTGTACATGTTGTACAAAACGGTTTAGTGCAGTCAACCATCCCAGTAAGATATGGATTGCTGCAAGATCCCTTTAAACCTTTTAATGAACCATGATGCTTGGAGTTAATAGGATATTCGATACACCTAATAAGTATCTTCACTGGCAACCCAGTCTTTCACTCGGCTTATCTGTGAAATGAAATTAGTTAGCAGATTGGACGATGTGTGGGTCTGTACGTAACTGATTATCTTCTGCAATTCCTTCTGATTATGATCCTGATTAACCGATATGCAGGGAGTTGAAATTACTAGACCGGGATATGTGTTAACCATTAGTGAGCAAGTATTTCAATCACTGGTGCTGTGGCAGGTGCCCAATGTAATCAATCTGCCCTATATGAGCTGGGCTGCAGACACCTGGGATCTTCGGGAAGCTCTGAATTAAATGCAGCAGCTTTCTACATCGCACCTCAGCTTTCCGGCGACAACCTAATGTGGTGTTTGTTTCAGACATCTGTTCATACGGCCCGCACTTACGAAGGGGGTGTGTACTGGGACGGGAGGTTCAATGATCTCTGTGCAACTCTCTACGGGCGTGTGAGATACACGCTTATACTATCTGATGACTCTCTCCGACCTCTCACTTGTTTGTTCTGCAAAGATTCACTTTATAATCTAGGCTTACTGTGCGCTTCCCAACCTGTTTGCCGAGTCCTCCGAGAGCACCCACGTCATATTGTGTCGCTCAGAACTCAGAGTCACCTCGCTTCCCTCTGGAACAGCTTCTGTCTCCACTGAAGTCATTGTGTCCGGGAATGCAGCAGCTAACGGAGGGGTGAATTCATTCTTTCTCACTTTAAAATGTCTATGTACTTCAACTCCCTTGTCTGCGAGACGACTGCGTTTGATCTCACCGCACTACAAGACGAATGTAAACACCTCGAATAGTATTGGTATTTAACTGTCTTGTCCAGGTGCAACCCACGCCTCTTGTAAACATTACCGATGCCTCTGTAGAGATCACAATGGTCACATAACCTGAACCCTTCCATCATGCACGAGCTCCTCAGCCTCACAATCTTTTGTCCTGTCCTCCAATTCCTTCCGGACCAGCAGGTGGCATGGGCAGTATCCAGAGTTTACATTCATCTCCTACTTTTAAATCTTCTTTTAACTTTCTGTTTCGCTCCCTTCATTCACTTTGCAGGACATCATCCATTGTTTCCCTGTGATATTCTTGGGGGATCGTCCAATGAGACCATATGGGTGGAACTGAGGCATCAGATCGGGGTGATCAGTTTGATAGAACTGAATTACAGTTTCTCTCATCCTCAGAGGGAATTAGATGAACAAATACGCTGGGGTACTGCACATACCTTAGTGATGAAAGGGTTATAATTGCAGATGATTTCAATTCATAGGAAAGCACAATCCATCATGAAGAATCCCGCTGCTGCCATCAGGAAAGAGGTACAAGAGTCTCAAGTCCTAAACCACCAGGTTCAGAAACACTTATTTCCCCACAATCATAAGACATTAAGACATAAGACCATGAAACATAGCAGAATCCGGCCAACTGCCCCATCGGGTCTGCTCCGCCATTCAATAAGGGATGCTCCGTTTTTTTTTTTAAATCCTCCTAAATCACCGTTCCCAGCTTTCTTCCCGTAACCTTTGATACAATGTCCTATCAAGAACCTTTCAGTCTTTCCCTTCAATACACAACCACCCTGTCTCCACAGCTGCATGTATCTTTGTTATGAAAGTGCGCCCTTCTAACATGAGGCAATGTCCTCTTATCCTAGAGTCACCCACCATGGGAAACATGCTTTCCAAATCTATCCTATCTAAGTCTTTGAACATTCGATAGGTTTCAATGAGATCCCCCTCATCCTTCTGAATTCCAAGGAGTACAGACCCAGCGTCATCAAGCGTCCTTTGTATGATAACCCTTTATTCCTGGAATCATTCTTGTGAACCTTCTCTGGACCCTCTCCAATGCTAGCTCATCTATCCCAAGAAGAGGCACCAAAAATGTTCACAATACTCAAGGTGGGGCCTCACCACTGCCTTATAAATCCTTAGCATCACATCCTTGCTCTTATATTTTAGACCTCCTGAAATGAATACTAACAAGGTATTTGCCTTCCTCGCTACTGAATTAACCTGCAAATTAACCCTCAGCGTGTACTGCACAAGGAACCCTAAGTCCCTCTTCATCTCAGATTCCTGGATTTTCTCCCCATTAGAAAATTAGCCCCACATTTATTTCTACATCCAAAGTGCATGACCATGTATTTTCCGACATGGTATTTCATTTGCCACTTTCTTCCCCGTGTTTCTAATCTGTCGAAGTCATTCTACATCCTACCGGTTTTCCTCAATACCACCTTCCCCTCACCAATTTTGTTATCATCTATAAAAGTGGAAATAAATTCATCTATGCCATTGTATAAATCATATATATATATATACAACATAAAAATAAGTGGTCACAACACTGACTCCTACGGAGCACCACTTTGTACTATCTTGTCCTGTGTCACCAAGTGCTCCATCACATCATCCTTTCATCCTTAAAAATTAACTCTATCATTCCCACAGCCTCTGAGATCAGGCTAACTGGTCTATAAATTCCTTTCTACTGTCTTCCTCCTTTCTTAAAGAGTGGAGTAGCATTTGCAATTTTCCTGACTTCTAAAAGATTTTCCTGAAAAGATTGTTTCTAACCCTACCTCTTTCAGAACCCTGGGTTGCAGTTCCATTGGTCCGGGTGACGAATGTACCTTTAGGTCTTTCAGCCTCTAGAGCACCTTCTCTCTTGTAATAGTAACTGCTCCCACTTATCTTACTTCAACCCACGACAACAACGGTACACTGCTGCTGTCTTCCACAGTGAAGACTGACGCAAAATACTCATTTCGATCATCGGTCCACTCCTTCACCCCTGTTATTATTTACCCTGCTTCATTTTCTTGCGGTCCCGAATCCACTTCGGTTTTATTTTAAACATACTTGGAAAAAAAATCATTTACAATCCACCTTGATGTTATTTGCTAGCTTGCTTTTTCATCTTTTCCCTTCTGATGATTTTTAGTTGCTCTCTGTAGGTATTTAAAAATTTCTCAATCCTCTATCTTCCCACTAATTGTTGCTTTCGTTTATGGCATTTTTTTGCTTTTACAATAATGTTGACCTCCCTTGTCAGCCATGCCTGTACCATTTAACCCATTGAGTTTTTATTTATTTTTGGAATACACATATTCTGCATCTTTCTCATTTTCCCGCGAAACGCACGCCTTTGCTGCTTTGCTGACATCCCAGTCAGCAGCTCCATCCAATATACTTTGGCCAACTCCTTTCACATACCAATGTAATTTCCCGTACTTCACTGAATTACTGCTACATCAGTCTTTATTTTCTCCAAACCGAATCAAATTTCAAGTTGATCTGAATCATATTGTCATCACTGTTTCCAATGTGTTCTCTTTCCTGAACCTCCCTAATCGCGTCCGATACATTACATTACACCCAATCCAGTATAGCTGATCCCTTATTAGGCTCAACGATAAACTGTTCTAAAAAGCTATCTGTTAGGTATTCAACCAAGTCACTTTCTGAGATCCATTACCAATCTGATTTTCCCAATTAACATGCATGTAAAAATTTCCCATGACTACATTAACATTGCCCTTTTGACTCGCCTTTTCTGTTTCCTCTTGTAACCTGTGGTCTACCTCCCAGCCACTGTTGGGAAGCCTGTATATTACTGCTACCAATGACCTTTTACCTTTGCAGTTTCTTCACTGACTTCACAAGGATTCACCATCTTTCTATCATATGTCACTTCTTTGGACTGAATTTATGCCATTACTTACGAGTAGCGCCACACCACCATTTCTGCCTACCATTATATCTCTCCGATCTGACGCAACTACAGCCATCCTTCAGCCACGATTCAGTAATGGCCACAACAACATACCTAGCAATCTGTAATATTCCAACGATATCATCGTCCTTATTTCTTTTACTACGCAAATTTAAATACAAGTAGCGTATGAGGAGCGTATTTTATGTCTTTTCGAATTCTGCATCACTAATGATTTGATACTCAGTCTTTTGGCTGCAACCAAGTCCCATCAACTCGGTGTCATTCCTGAAAATCTGACTGCACGCTATATTGTCCTTTTTACCATCAGTTCTAGCCTAAGTCACTTCAGTCCGGTTCCACTCGCCTGCCAAGTTAGCTTAAACTTTCCCAATGGCTCTAACAAATCTGCCCGCGAGGGTATTGATCCCCCTCAGGTTTAGGTGCAACCCGTCGCTTTTAAACGGGTCATGCCTACTCCTGAAGTAATCCCCATTATCCAGGAACTTGAAGCCCTGTCCCCTGCACCCTCTCCTCAGTCACATATATATCTGCCAAATCAGTCTATGTCCACCCCCACTGCCATGTAGCACAGGCAGCAATCCAGAAATGACTACCGGAAGGCCAATCTTAAGGTTTGAACCGTGGAAGGGGGTGATGTGAAGGCGCGTGCTGTATAAGTTCACTTTCATCAACACTGAAATGATTCCACAATCTATTAACAATCTTAAGGACACTACAACTCAGGTTCATGACATCTGTGGCCTATTATTTTTCCTCTGCTTAAAATGGCAAAACATGAGATACAGACTTAACCAAGCCCACTCGTTTCTGGTCTGTGCACACACTCGATTCACATTAATATTGCTGTATAGACCTGAGTGGTTATGCTATTGTTAATGACGTTGGGATGATATTAGTTAAAGACATTACTTTGGAACCATATATACAGTGGCTTGCAAAATTTTGGGGACCCCGGTCAAAGTTTCTGTTACTGTGAATAGTTAAGTGAGTAGAAGATGAACTGATCTTCAAAAGTCATAATGTTCCAGATGAAACATTCTTTTCAACATGTTAAGCAAGATTAGTGTATTTCTTTTGTACAAAATTAGACAGAAAAAAATAGGAATGGAGCACCACGCAAAGGTTTGTGCTCCCCAAGGGAATTGAGCTCTCAGATAACTTTTACCAAGTTCCCAGACCGTAATTAGCTTGTTGGGCCTGTTACGTATTCAGGCAACAATAATTATAGATGAGTTAGACGAAGGGTTTTTATAACAAATAACACGTTTATTAAACACTGATAACAAACCCCCTTCAAAAGTAAACAAACCCAAACAATGATCCGAGCTCAGCTGCTGGCAGCTGCTCAAACAGTCCTTAATAGCTTTGCAGTCCCAAACAGTCTTTAAAGCGGTATTGAAAAGAACTCAGTTTTTTAAAGCGATATGCCGAAAGTTCAAAACCTCACGGTACTTTTAAAAGGAGAGACTTTTTAAAGCGATTTAAATTCTCTTCCACGTCGATGTCCTTCGATTCCCAGCGTCGAACTCCCACGTCGAATTTTATTAAATATAACAACTTAAAGTGACTGACCTTCCTTCCACAATATTCTCAATCTCCCGCTTTTTCCAGCGGAGACTATCATGAGAATAGTAAACGAAATCCTTCCGAATGAGGATCACACAAGGTCGAAATCAATCCACCGTCGAAAATCGATTCTTCTCGATTTGTCTTCCAAACTTCACTCTCCATTAGCAAAGAAACCGTTGGCTCTGACCTTTTAAACTTTAGGCATTATATAAAACTTCAATTTTAACTAAACTGCGTCATCACATTAAATCACACAGTGATAAAAAGTCATCTTGGCAAATCCAGCCACGAACTGCCCCACCTGACAGGGTGGGTCTTCCTTTTATACCCTGTAGAAAAAACCTGTCACATGACCTCTACTGGCGGGAAAATGACATCACTCCACCATTACCTCATGTCCAGTATAACTTCAACCCCAGTGACGTGACAAGGGTACCACTGTCACGTGCCACGGGTACGTAACACCTCCCTCCAAAAAAAACGTTTTTGGTCTGTCAAGAACAAAAATTTTTAACAATTACTTACAAAAAAAAACCCAAAAAAAACAAAGGTATAAATTATATAACATACACAATATACAATACAGTAGGAGTGTTACAATAAAAAAAACCACTCCAAAAAAAAAACATTGTACATTCAACATCGAGATAGACAATCAGCAACCACATTATCTTTAACTTTAATATGAGTTATCACAATATTGTACTCTTGTAACATCAAACTCCAATTTAACAATCTTCTGTTTTTGTTTTTCATCTTACTCAGAAAAACTAACGGATTATGATCAGTGTAAACAATAAGTGGTTTTTGAGTTGTACCAACATATACCTCAAAATATTCCAAAGCTAAAACAAGAGATAACAATTCTTTCTCTATTGTTGAATAGTTTCTTTGATGCTTATTAAATTTCTTAGAAAAGTATGCTACCGGATGATCAACCTCATCACCCTCATTCCTTTGCATCAATACTGCTCCCGCAGCTTCATCACTAGCATCCACAGCTAATGAAAAAGGTTTTTCAAAGTCAGGTGCCTTAAGCACAGGTTGTTCACATATCATTGTTTTCAATTTTTCAAATGCTTCCTGACAAAACACTGTCCACACAAACTTCACATTCTTCTGCAGAAGGTTAGTTAATGGAAGGGCAACATTAGCAAAATTCTTACAAAATTTTCGATAATATCCTACCATTCCCAAAAACCTTCTGAGAGTTTTTTTCCCCGTCGGAGTGGGAATCTCTAAAATTGCTTGAACTTTTGCCTGAACAGGAGCTACCTTACCTTGACCTACAACATAACCAAGGTAAGTCACAGTAGCATGTCCAAATTCACTCTTGGCTAAATTAATAGTCAAGTTAGCTTTTGAAAGCTTTTCAAACAATTTCTCCACCGCAATTATGTGTGCTTCTCAAGTATCATTTCCTGTCACTAAATCATCAATATAAGCATCAGTATCTTTCAAACCCTGAATCACAGAATTAATCATCCTCTGAAAAGTACCTGGGGCATTCTTCATCCCAAATGGAAGAACATTATACTCATATAACCCAGATGGAGTTACAAATGCAGAAATCTCTCTACTTCTGTCCGTTAATGGAACACACCAATACCCTTTCAATAAATCAATCTTTGTAAGGAACTTTGCTTTCCCAACTTTATCTACACAATCATCTACTCTAGGAATTGGATATGCATCTGTTTTCGTTACAGCATTCACCATCCTATAGTCCGTACAAAACCTAATACTACCATCAGGTTTTGGCACCATAACACATGGCGAACTCCAATTCGAGTTAGAATGTCTAATAATATCATTCTCTAACATGTATTCAATTTCTTTCTCAGCAAGTTCACATTTTTCCATGTTCATCCTATATGGATGTTGTTTAATAGGTTTGGCATCTCCAACATCTACGTCATGTGAAGCTATAGTAGTCCTTCTCGGAACATCTGGAAACAAATCCTTATACTTAAAAATCAATTCCTTCATCTGTTGTTTCTGCTCTAGCTGTAAATGTGCTAATTTCTCATCCATATTTTCCAAAATAGTCGAATTAGGTAACCTAACAGAAACAATGTTAGATTTAGAATGAAAGTCGGATGAATCATCTATCATGTTCCCAGTTAAATCAAACTCATTCTCACTAACCACAACAGTCACAGTATCAGATTGTTTCTCAAAATATGGTTTAATCATATTTATGTGGCAAAGTTGTGTTGACCTTCTACGATCTGGAGTTTTTATTACATAATCCACATCATTAACTCTAGACACAATTTCATAAGGTCCATGAAATCTAGCTTGTAAAGGATTTGTCTGCACTGGGAAAAGAACCAACACCTTATCTCCAGGCTTAAACATCCTCATCCTAGCTTCCTTATCATACCAAGTCTTCATTTTCTCCTGAGCCAACTTTAAATTTTCCTTGGCTAAGCTACAAGCTCTATGTAACCTGTCCTTAAATTTCAAAACATAGTCCAACAAACTAGTATGCACTTCTTTACTAATCCACTGTTCCTTCAATAAAGCTAAAGGTCCTCTAACTCTATGCCCAAACACAAGTTCAAATGGACTAAAACCTAAAGATTCCTGTACCGATTCCCTTACTGCAAATAAAAGTAAGCTTATACTCTCATCCCAGTCACCTTCATTCTCCACACAATATGTCCGAATCATATTCTTGAGAGTAGAATGAAACCTCTCCAAAGCCCCTTGCGATTCTGGATGGTATGCAGACGAAGTAATTTGCTTAGCTCCCAATTTATAAACTATCTGTTGAAACAATCCAGACATAAAATTACTACCTTGATCAGTTTGTATTTCCTTAGGCAATCCAAAATAAGTAAAGAATTTTATAAGAGCCTTCGTCACAGTTTTAGCTTTTATATTCCTAAGTGGTACTGCCTCTGGAAACCTAGACGAAGTACACATGATAGTCAACAAATACTGATAACCAGTTTTTGTCTTTGGTAATGGACCAACACAATCTACAATAACTTTAGAAAACGGTTCACCGAATGCTGGAATAGGTTGTAATGGAGCTACTGGTGTAACCTGATTTGGTTTACCCACAATTTGACAAGTATGGCACGTCTTACAAAACATCGCCACATCTTTTCTTAGACCAGGCCAGTAAAAATGTTTTAAAATCTTGTCCACAGTTTTCCTTACCCCTTGATGTCCACCTAAAGGCACACTATGAGCTAAAGTCAAAATCTCATTCCGATAAACTTTAGGAACAACCACCTGGTAAACAACATTCCATTCCTCACTTGCAGGAATTGTAGGCGACCTCCACTTCCTCATCAACACTCCTTTTTCCAAGTAATATCCTACTGACACCTTCTCAATTTCACTACCTAGTAAAGCTTGTTCCCTTAATTTTATAATCTCAGGATCTCTATTCTGCTCTGCTATCATCTCCTTCCGAGACAGAGATAAATCTTCATAGTCAGACTTACTCCCAGAACCTTGTTCAAACAACGAAGGTAAGAAAGTCTCCGACACATCTTCAAAACTCGAATCCTGAGTTGAACAGTCATGAGTAACAACCTCATTCTGCACATCAATTTTTTTAGCCATAGCTCTAGTCACAACACAAGAAAAATCTGTGTTAGAATTCACCTCAGGTACCTCTGACTCCATTGTCAAATGCACTTCAGGAAAAACTTGTCCACCTGCCAAGTCATTACCTAACAATAAAGAAATACCCTTCACAGGTAAGCTATGCTGTAATCCTACCTTAACAAATCCTGTAACTAACCCTGACTTTAAATTTACTTCATGTAAATGTACAGGCATAAAATCACTTCCAACACCTCTTATGTAATTTACCTCACCAGTATCACTCTCTTCATTAAACTTCAACACACTATCTAACATCAGTGATTGAGAAGCTCCAGTATCCCTAAGAATTTTTATTGGCACCAGAGTAGATCCTTCCTTCAAGGATACAAACCCTTCAGTTATAAAATGATCATATCCCTTTCTAACTTGGTCAGACTCTAACAAATCCTCATTTGTGTTTACCAAACCCTGTAACTTTACAGGTGCTTTAGTATGTTGCACACAAGCATCCGGAACTGCTTCCTTCTCTTTCTTTTTCAATTTGAAACAGTTAGCTATTACATGGCCAGGCTTCTTACAATAGTTACAAATAAGACCAAACTGTCTTTCCTTCACAGGCTTTCCTTCCTCCTTACCTCTCTCATTAACCTCTAATTTAATTTCTGATTTACCTTGAGTCTCCATATTATTTTTCCTCTTAAAAATTCTACCCTGAGGAAATTTATTCTTATGGATTAAAACATACTCATCAGCTAATCTAGCACAGTCCTGCAATTTATCAGTATCCCTCTCATTTAAGCAGGTCCTTACTTCAACAGGAATGCTTCTTTTAAATTCCTCCATTAAAATCAGCTCTCTCAATGTCTCATAGTCCTCATTTACATTTTTAGAAGAAACCCATCTCTCAAAACACATAGCTTTATCATAGGCAAATTCCACATAAGTCTTTTCCACGGACTTTTTCAAACTCCTGAATCTTTCCCTATACGCTTCTGGGACCAATTCATACGTTTTGAGAATATTTTCTTTCACAATATCATAATCTAATGCTTGCGCAGCAGTTAAAGCTGTGTAAACGTGTCGTGCCTTGCCTTTGATTACACTCTGTAATAACACTGACCATTTATCTTTCGGCCACACTGACATCCGAGCAATAGTTTCAAGATGTTGAAAATATCTCTCCACTTCTGTTTCACTAAATGGAGGGACCAATTTATTTTCTTGGCTAGCAACAAACGGTTTTTTAGAATCAGCAGACTGTTCTACAGACCTTAATTTCTCCATTGCATATTCAAAATCTCTTTGCTTTTGCTCAGCTTCCAATTTACACCTTTCTAACATCATTTGTTCGATTTGCAACTGCATCTCCAGATTACTTATTGGAAACGATTCTAAAATCGATTCTTCAAAAGCACCCGAAGCCACATAGTGAGACGCGATTTTTCTCTGTATTACAGCTTTTGATGTAGTTGGCAAAATCCCTTTAAGATGCAACCGATTAGCAAGTTCAGAGACTTCAGTTTTTTTCGCCTTCGCTAACAAATCCGCGACTGGCGAATCCAGAAACTCATCAATATTCATCGTTGCCGAATACAACTCACAAGCCAATCAAACAAAAAAAAATCGAGCAATCCCCGTTACCAAAACACCGATTCAAAATTCAAAAAACATCTTTAACTCAAACAATTCAATTCCGGACGTAGCCCCCATATTTATGTTACGTATTCAGGCAACAATAATTATAGATGAGTTAGACGAAGGGTTTTTATAACAAATAACACGTTTATTAAACACTGATAACAAACCCCCTTCAAAAGTAAACAAACCCAAACAATGATCCGAGCTCAGCTGCTGGCAGCTGCTCAAACAGTCCTTAATAGCTTTGCAGTCCCAAACAGTCTTTAAAGCGGTATTGAAAAGAACTCAGTTTTTTAAAGCGATATGCCGAAAGTTCAAAACCTCACGGTACTTTTAAAAGGAGAGACTTTTTAAAGCGATTTAAATTCTCTTCCACGTCGATGTCCTTCGATTCCCAGCGTCGAACTCCCACGTCGAATTTTATTAAATATAACAACTTAAAGTGACTGACCTTCCTTCCACAATATTCTCAATCTCCCGCTTTTTCCAGCGGAGACTATCATGAGAATAGTAAACGAAATCCTTCCGAATGAGGATCACACAAGGTCGAAATCAATCCACCGTCGAAAATCGATTCTTCTCGATTTGTCTTCCAAACTTCACTCTCCATTAGCAAAGAAACCGTTGGCTCTGACCTTTTAAACTTTAGGCATTATATAAAACTTCAATTTTAACTAAACTGCGTCATCACATTAAATCACACAGTGATAAAAAGTCATCTTGGCAAATCCAGCCACGAACTGCCCCACCTGACAGGGTGGGTCTTCCTTTTATACCCTGTAGAAAAAACCTGTCACATGACCTCTACTGGCGGGAAAATGACATCACTCCACCATTACCTCATGTCCAGTATAACTTCAACCCCAGTCACGTGACAAGGGTACCACTGTCACGTGTCACGGGTACGTAACAGGCCTATGACTTGTTCACGATCCTCGTTAGAAAGCGCCAGGTTATGCAAATTTCAAATCTGTATAAATACACTGACTACTCAAACATTGTCCCTACAATCAGTAGCCATGGCCTCCACTACGCAGCTGCCTATCACTCTGACTCTTAAAATAAATGATGCCCACAAATACGGAGAAGGGTATAAGAAAATAGCAAAGCGCTTTCAGGTAGCCGTTTCCTCAGTTCGTTAAGTAATTAAGAAATGACAGTCAAAAGGAACAGTGGAGGTCAAGTTGATGTCTGGAAGACCAAGAAAACTTTCCTGGAGAACTGCTCGTAGTATTGCTAAGAAAGGAAATCAAAACTCCCGTTTGACTGCAAAAGACCTGCAGGAAGATTTGGCAGACTCTGGAGTGGTGGTACTCAATTCTACTGAGCAGCGACACCTACGCCAAAATGACCTTCATCGAAGAGTCATCAGAAGAAAACATTTCTTCCGTCCTCACCTCAAAATGCCGCGTCAGACATTTTGCAAAAGAACATCTAAACAAGCCTGATGCATTTTGGAAACAAGTCCTGTGGTCTGATGAATTTAAAATGGAATTTCTGTCCGCAATAAGCAAATGTATGCATGGAGAAAAAAAGGTTGCAAAATTTCATGAAAAGAACCCCTCTCCAACTGATAAGCACCGGCTTGGATTCATCATACTTTGGGCTTGTATTGCAGCCAGTGGCACGTGGAACACTTAGCTGGTAGAGGGAAGAATGCACGTAATTAAATACGTGCAAACATCACACTGGTAGCAAACATCACACTGTCTGTAAAATAATATGAGGATGAAAGGAGAGTGGATTCTACAACAGGATAATTATCCTAAACAGGCCTCAAAATCCTCAATTGACTACCTCAAGAGGCGCAAGCTTTTAATTCAGCACATTTCTGCAGTTTTTCACTTATTAATTTCACTATGTTATGTGTGTTTGGAATGGCTGTTGTATATCTGGTAATCATGTTGTTGCTGTTGGTATATGTCCTGTATTAGTATATCCTGGCACCTATAAACGATTCCACATAATAACAATAAATATTATATTCTGATATTTGTATTATCACAGTTTGCTGTATTTCCAACATTTGTCGTGGAGCAGAAGTAAGTGAAGTTGCCATTACCAGGAGAAAGGTGCATGAGACAAGCAAAGGTCTAGCCATAGATAAATCACCTGTACGGGATGATCTACATGCCAGCGTTCTGAAAGGGGTGGCTGAACAGATTGTGGAGACATTAGTGATGACCGATCGAGAATCAAGATGAATCCATGTTGCTGGAGAATGGTAAAATTGAAAATAACACTCCATTCTTCAAGAAGGAGGAGAAGCAGAAGAAAGGAAATTAACAGGCATTTCATCTGATCTCAGTGGTTGAGAAGATGTTGGAGTTGATTGTTAAGCTTACGTGGAGGCATATAGTAAAATAGGCTGAAGGCAGCATAACTTCCTTAATGGAAAATCTTGCTGGATAAAAACTGTTGATGTTCTTAGAAGCAACAGGTTAGGCAAAAATGAACCAGTGGATGTTGTGTACTTAGATTTTCAGAAGGCATTGTAAACACGAGAAGATCTGCAGATGCTGAAAATCGAAAGCAACACGCACAAAATATTGAAGGAACTCAGCGAGTCAGGCAGCATGTATGGAAAAGTGTAAACAGTCCACATGTCAGGTCGAGACGTTTCTTCAGGACCGAGAAGGAGCTTGGAAGGTGCCTGAATGTAAAGTAGGCAGAGGACAAAGAGGGGAGATAAAAGTAATAAGTGAAGCCAGGGGTTGGAAAAATTCAAGGGCTGGAGAAGAAGGAATCAAACAGGAGAGAAAAGAGGACAAATGGAGAAAGGGGAGGAGTGAGGGAGCCAGGGGAATGTAATATGCTGGTGTGAAGAAGTGAGTGGCAAATAGAGGAAGGGGGGTGATTTGTTTCACTGGAATATATTTATTCCAGTGAAAAACTGATATTTATGTCATCAAATTGCAGGGTACCCAGATGGATCGAGCATCCTATGGTTGAGAGGAGACAAAGAGTGAGAATAAAGTGAGTCTTTTCCGGATGACAAAAAATGGCAGATATATTATAGAATCGGGAAGTGTATTGCCATGCATTTTGGTGGAATGTATAAAAGCATGTTTGGTTTTCAAAATGGAGAAGAAATTCAAAAATCAGAGAAGCAAAGGGACATGAGAATCCCTGTGCAGGATTCCCTTAAGGGTCATTTTCAGATTGTGTCAATGGTGAGGAAGGCATGTGCAATGTCAGCATTCATTTTGAGAGGACGAGAAAGCAGGAAGCCAATGTTGAGGCACTGGTAAAACCTCACTTGGTGTATAGTGAGCAGTTTTGTATCTCATATCTAAGAAAGGATGTGCTGACATTAGAAGGAATTCAGTGATGGTTCACGACAGTGATTTTGGGAATGAAAGCATTACCAACATGAGGACTGATTGGTGGCTGTGGTCCTGTACTCACCTGAAGTAGGAAAAATGTGGGGCGGGGTGGGGAGGGATTCACTTAAACATAAAAAATCATGAATGTACTCAATAAAGTAGATGTCGAGAGGATGTTTCCTTTGATGGGGGAGTTCAGATCCAAGGTCACAGACTCAGAAAAGAGGGACGTCCATTTAGAACAGAGATTGGAAGAATTTGCATTGTCAGAGAGTGGTGAATCTGTGTAATGTGGTACTGGAGGTGTTGTGGATGCCAATTCATTGAGTATATTACCGCAGAGTTTTGCCGGTTCTTGATTAGTCTTGGCATGTAGTGTTACGGGAAGAAGGCAGGAAATTGGGGCTGAGAAGGAACTAGATCAGCCATGATGAATTCGTGGAGCAGTCTCGATGGGTCAAACGGCCTAATCTTTTTCCTATATATGATATTCCTATGTTTTCTCACCTTTGCACGTGCGGGTTTTCATTGAATTCTATTGTGTTTCTATGTATTTTCTGTAACTGTGCAATAAAGAATGAATCACAGGTTAATAGATCATGAGAGATAGTAAATGTGTATTGAACATCCCTAATATTGATTGAGGCTGCCATTCACAAAGGGCTTGATGGGTCAGGACTTATTAAATCTGCCCCAGAAAGTCTTCTCCGACAATATGCAGCTGGCCCGACTAGAGTGGAAAAACACTGGACCACCTGTCGGGAAATACAGCTGAGCAAGTAAACTAAAGTATCACTGAAGAAGCACTTCAGGAACTTTAAAAAGTTCTAATTTGTTCTATATTTCAGTTAAATACATAGTTTGTTTTTTAGTTGACTGGTAGTGTCCCTTGTCATCCCTTATTAACAATTTCCATGAATCTTTGGCTGATTGGGGCAGCCACTTAATTGGACAAAGATATACTGGTCACAATGTGTCCCAGTTAAGTGGAATTTAATGTACTGGTCGTTATTTTACTATTGTAAATGAGAGCAGCGCAATCGATAAAGGTTTTTGACAGGAACCTGTTAATGTTGACTGCGAGGGTGTTTGTTTGAAGGTGAAGAGATGCCTGAAAAGCAGGCGCCAACTAAAATTAAGAGTGGGAGAGATCTGGGCAATGTGTTTCTATTAAAGGGAAAAACAATATTCGCAGGAGTTAGAAATTCTGGCTAACGGTGCTCTGGTAAGGGAGAAAGGAAGTGAAAGCTCCCGTGTAGGCACAGTGATCAAGTGAATCCCATGAGAAGTATACCAGATATCCGAGAATATATGAGGGGAAACAGCAGAGTGGAAAAGTACATTCAATGGCTATGGCAGATCAGGCAAAGGGGATTCCGAAGATGTTATATATATCAGGCAAAGTTGAGACATGTTAAGATGTATACAGCTCGGGGGCATAATTAAGTGTACCTAGGAATTTATGTGCATTTTCTTAACAAATTTCAATGGTCCTGGCTGATATTTCTGCATCTTTATTCAATGATAGGGTACAGGAAGTCTGGCTGATGGTTAATGTGGATTCATTACTAATGAAGTCCTGGGAGCAGAAAAGAGGGAACTATAGGCCGGTGACACTGATATCAGTGGTAGGAAAGACAGGGATGGACATTCTGTGAGGCAGGACCTATCAGTATTTCGAAATAGAAAACCATGTTGATTTTCAAGTGGGCCAGTTCTGTCTTTTCCTTTTCGTTTGCTCTTATTATACCATAACTCTAGAAATGTTAAGAATTCCACTAAACATTGTCTGCCTGACCCACCACGATTTACCTGTGTTATGATACCATTCTTACCTACACTAGCCAGTGGCATCTGAGGAATCTGCAAATTACGACCTTAGAGGTCCTTCTTCTCAGCTTTTTTCACAACTCTACATGTTCAGTGTATTGGACCTCTTCCGTTTTTTTGCCCATATACACCAAGACCTTTGGTTGTTCATCTTTCCTCTTGACAATACCCTGCAGGTGTTCTAATATACCCTGGACCCCAGCACCCGGGAGGCAACACACCATGCTGTGCACCTTTTGCAGCCACAGTATCTGCTGTCTGTCCCCACTAGATGCTGAGTCCCCTGTCACCACTGCCTGACCTTTCCCTTGCTATGCCTCAGAGTCAGCCATAGAGTTACAGATGCCTCTGTGCCCTATTGGGTCATCACCCCCACCCAGAGAGGTATACTTGTTGCTGCGGGGAATGGAAACAGTGGAAACACCAGGATTTCTTAGTCTCGTTTCGAACTTAAATAATTTTGCAGAATTATTTATATGCAAAAGTTACCGATAGTCTCAACGGACTCGGGTGGACTGACCATACGATATAGGCGTAGAAGAAGGCCATTCGCCCAATCGAGTCCTCTCCGCCATTCAATCATGGACTTATCTAATTCTTCCAGTTATCCCCACTCCGCTATCTTCACCCTGTACCATTTGATGATCTGGCTAATCAAAAATCTATCTATCTCTACCTAAAAAAAAATGACGGCCTCCACATCCTCTTATGGCAAAAAAATTCCGCAGATTTACCACCCTCTGATTAAAGTAATTTCTCCGCATCTCTATTCTAAATACACGTCTTTCAATTGTAAGTCGTGCCCTCTTGTCCTAGCATTTCCTACCATGGGAAATAACTTTGCCATATCTGATCTGTTCAGGACTTTTAACATTCGGAACATTTATATAAAATCCCTCCTATCATTCTCCTGAACTCCAGGGAATACAGCCCGAGAGCTGCCAGACTCTCATACGGTAACCCTATCATTCCTGGAATCATTGTCGCGAATTTTCACTGTACCCTCTCCAATAGCATTATATCCTTTATAAAATAAGCAGCCCAAAACTGCACACAATACTCCAAGAGTGGCCTCTGCAGTCCCTTATAGAGCCTCAGCTTCACATCGCTGCTCGTATATTCTGTAACTCTGGAAAAGAATGCCAGCTTTCGCCTTCTACACAACCTACTCAAACTTAAAGTTTACCTTTAGGTTATCTTGGAGAAGGACTCCCAAGTCCCACTGCATACCTGCATTTTGAATTATTTCCCCATCTAATTTATAGTCTGCCTGTTTATTTCCTCCACCAAAGTGCATGGCCATGCACTTTCCAGCATTGTATTTCATTTGCCACTTTCTTGCCCACTCCCCTAAACTATCTACGTCTCCTTGCAGTCTTTCTGTTTCCTCAACACTACCCGCTACTCCACCTATCTTTCATTATCACCCTCAAATTTAACTACAAATCCATTAATGCCGTAGTCCAAATGATTGACATACATCGTAAAAAGCAGCGGTCCCAACACCTACCCCTGTGGAACTCCACTGGTAACCCGCAGCCAGTTGGAATAGGATCGCTTTATTCTCACATTCCCACTCCTTTTTTTCTGCCGACCAGTCAATGCTCGGCACGCTAGTACCTTCCCTGTAACTCCATTGTCTCTTATCTTGCTAAGCAGCCTCATGTGCGGAATCTTTTCAATGGCCTTCTGAAAATCCATGTACACCACGTCTACTGCATCTCCTTTATCTACGTTGTTTGTAGTTTCCTCAAAGAATTGCAGTAGTTTTGTCAGACAGGATTTTACTTTCAACAAACCATACTGGTTTTGACTTATCTTGTGCCTCCAGGTACTCCGTAATCTCATCCCTAACAATCTAGTCCAACAACTTCCCAAACGCTGATGTCAGACTTGCAGCTGTATAGTTTCCATTCTCCTGCCACCCACCGTTCTTAAATAGCCGAGTAACATTTGCAATTTCCTTGTCTTCCGGTACTATGCCAGAATCTATCGATTCTTGAAAGATCATCGTTAATGCCTCTGTAATCTCTCCAGCTACTTCCTTCAGAAGCCGTGGGTGCATTCCATCAGGTCCAGGAGATTTATCCACCTGCAGACCATCAAAACTCCTGAGCATCCATCTGAGGACCTTCCTTAAAAACTGTGATGCACTGACATTGAGGAACTCAGACAGCAGGTCAGAGGCTCAGTGACCGATGGTGGAAATAAAAGGTGACTGCACTGGTTTGCTTCAATAAATCAAAGGCAAACTGGATGGTGCATTGATTAGCCAGTAGATACTCTCTGTACATTGGTGACAACAGGAGGACAGAGGCGATGGGAGATAGGGAGGGTACTGTGGTCAGGATTAGGGCCTTATCCACGACAGTTACGTTCTACTGAGACTGAGCCCGAGTTCACCGTAATAATACAAATTTTGCTCTTGGACGAGGAGCAGCCAGAGTGAGTGCCAGATTCCCGGAGCATGACTCACCGATGCCGGGACCAATGCAATTGCTCGACTGCAGCTGGGTGCGAATGTTTTACTGGAAATGCGATTACACACAGAAAGTGCGGTTCTGCTATTAAGTCCTCTCCTGGGTCTGGGGAGGAACTTACAGTTGAATTGGAATTATTCCGGATTAGTCGACAGGGGAAAAGCACCTTTGTCGTGGAGCGTCCTCAGTGATCATTTTTACTTTGGCACTCGCACGCAACATGTGCAAATTACCAGAAATTGCTGCTTTGCTGATCTGAGGGTCCCTTTCTCCCTGGTCATTGGATCTCGCAGCTTCTGCATTCTCATCATGCACAGGGTCACAGTTCAGCTCCCCTGCCACCACCATCAAATACAGCGTGATGGAAAAGACCTGAATTGACAGGTCGTTAATATATGAATTTACATTCCGGAATGATAAAAAATACAGAGAGCCAGAGCTATTCTGGAAAGCTTGAGGACAGATCTCAGAAGGTAGGATCTTAGTTCGGTTAGTCAGTTGAATCGATGGAAATTTGACTTCATTGGGCGAAGGTACTAAATGCCAGAGCAGGGAGCCGTTTTGTAAATATAGAAATACAGGTCTGGCCAAACCTGAAGCACAGAGTATAGTCCTGGTCATTACACCATAGGGACATACAGCCGAATCGACATTAAAATTAATGTGTTACAATTAAGATGACGAACACCGGCATTATTTTGTATGCTATAATTGCACGGGATATGTAATTGATCTGTATTCACAGTCTACAAGTCCTTTTTCCACTATACCTCAGTACATTCTCTCTTTACCCATGGTCATTGGAAAAAGTGCACAATCTCCAGTAATGTAAATTAATAATCAGTTGTATGCGAATGTATTGTGGGCCAATGGCCCCTTTTCCTACTCAATGACTCTTGAAGTACTAATCCAATATAACCAGCTTCTTTCAAACTGTCAATCTGTGGAATACATTTCAGTATCAGCTAGGCGCCATCTATAGAAAAGAGTACAGTCGACGTCGAATGTACATTTTCCTATAGATAATCCCTGGCCTCCCGAGATCCTGCAGCACGTTTGAATTGCAGCTTTTTTCTTGTAATATACATCAGAGACTGGCATTAAATTAAAGTATCTGTTCAAGTAACCGTAACAAAGATAGTTAGTCAGAGGTATAATAGTATCTCTGGAGACTGATCGTCTGCATAAATCAGGGCAGTTTTGATTGCATCAGCTCAAAGTGTCTGCCGGTGTTGTGTATCCAGGAGCAACAGAAATCACAGATTCTCACTGAAATGGTGTATCCAGTCATTTGGCGGATACTAGACGTTTACTACCCTTTTATTTCAGTCCTTGGAATTCCCGGTAAGCTGCTGTATCCGTTGCCGTTGCTGGGAGTTGAAGTTTAATTCCAATATTGTGATGGTTCTGTCGCTGCTTTCCAATGCCATCTATCCAGTGCCAGTGTTCCGTGTTTCAGGAATGGAATGTCAACTGGGACTGTGGATTCTGGGGTCTGGATCTAAATTCCACCCGTTGCAAGGTTTCAGCGAATCCACCAACTTCTAAGGAACTGAATGGGCGAGGCAGAGTTCTTCCAGCGGTTTGTGATCAATAATAGGATGTTCGGGTCTCTGCTTTTGGTCTGGTAGCAGCTGCACTGCGTTTGCAAATATTGTGTTTATACTTCCCGCGGAGATTATAACAATTGATTTTTGCTTTGTATTTGGGCGGTTGCCTGATTGAGGTGCAACAATCCAACTATCCACTGGTGGTAACATTTTAGCAAATGCGAGGAGTTCCGTGTTGTAGAGGTTGTGGATTTTTAATCACTATTTGCGGTATGACTGACTATAAAGCTGTTGATGGACAGCAAAATGAGCTGATTGTTGAGTCAATTAATACAACAGATGAAGTGCTTTATAGTTATCAATACAGTGAAATGTCTTCTATTATATCTACATCTGACACCATTACAGACATCGGTCGTCGGCACCGAGTTTGAAATATTCTATACGTGTTCCGTAAGAAGGATTCAATCTGTGGCGTTATGACAGTGTTTGAGGTTGTGTAACACTGCGATCTATCGTTTGGAATTAGTCAAATTTGTATTGTAAAGTCAGTCATGTGGCAAATCCTGGAACAAGAAACAAATTCGAGGAATACTGGAAGCACTAAGCCCCGGGCAGCTTGTATGGAAAGAGACACCAGTTAACACCGGTTTCAGTTGTCTCTCTGAGAACCGTTCCGAGGAGACACATTTTAACGGTTTTCCACATATTTCGTTTTGCCTGGGTGAGTGCTTCCAGCATTTCCTGACTTTATTCCGTCGTTCGGCTGTTCTGTCGCTGACAGGGATCGCCAGGGAAGTTGAGGATTGTCTGATGGAAGAATCCCGCCATCAGCTCCGGATTTATTCATTTCATCGAGACGAGACGCGGAAGTTGCCGGTAGAAAATATTCCATCCAGTATTGAATTTCAGGAGGCAGTTACCCAGTCTTAGCTTTGCGCTGCCATTTCACATTTCAGTCATTAGTAAGGAATCCATATTTCCCATCACATTGACTTTACTTTACTGTGGAAACACTTCTCTGTCTCCGCCAGCTCTGTGGCTTCTCTTGACACTTCCAACGGTAAATCCAACAATAAACTGGAAATATTACAGGATCCCTTCAAACTGCAGCATTGGCATCTGCTCAGTATTTTCTCAACTTGCTCTTTCCTGTCTCTCTTGCAGCGAACTTGGTGGCGATTGTGATCCTGTCCCGTGGAAAGTGCGGTCTCTCCAAATGTGTCACTCGCTACCTCGTGGGAATGGCAGCGGCCGATCTCCTGGTCGTTATTTCGGATCCACTGCTGTGGTTCACGGCTTCGATTTATTTTCCCCGATCATTTCTCCGAATCACACCTGTGTGCAGGCTCGTTTTGTGGTTGATTTTTGCGAGCACTGCGGCATCAGTCTGGACGACTGTTGCGTTCACCGTCGATCGATTTGTGGCTATTTGCTGTGAGAAGCTGAAAACAAAATATTGCACCGAGAAAACGGCGGCTGTGGTTATCGGGACAGTGAGTGTGGTGGTTCTTTTGGAATGTGTTCCCTGGTACTTTATATACGAGCCTGGACAGATCATTGACGGTGTTCACTGGTACTGTGTTTATACACCAAGCTTCAAAAATTCTCCCTCATGGGCGGCATTTGACTTGCTTCACCTCATTTTGTGTCCTTGCTTCCCCTTTTTTCTGCTTTCGCTGTTCAATATTCTTACTGTCAGGCGGATTCTAGCGTCTAGTCGAGCCCGCAGGGGTCTCCGGGGACAAAAGCGTGGTGAGAATGACAAGGACCGGGAGATGGAGAACCGACGCAAATCCATCGTGTTGCTCTTCAGCATAACCGGTAGTTTCATATTGTTGTGGGGAACACGGGTAATATTTTATATCTACAGACGGATTTCAAAGAGTTTTGTTTATTCTGTCACAGACACCCGTTACGTCACACTACAGACGTCAATAATGCTGCAGATTCTCAGTTCCTGCACCAACACGTGCATTTACGCCCTGACTCAGAGCAAATTCCGAGAGGAACTAAAGAATGCAGTGAAGTACCCATTAAATCGGATTTTCAAACTCATTAAACATTAAAAATAAATGCCGTAAAGTTACAATTCAGCGGTCTTCATGCTCCTTAATCTATCACCCCATTTGCGAGTAAATGGAAACAATGTGATGAACAGAGTTACAAAACACGAACAAATCAGCAGATGCTCGAAATACAAAACAACACACAAAATCAGATCTTGATGAAGGGTTTCGGCTCAAAACGTTGTCTGTTTCCTCCATTTCTCACACAGAATGCTGGAGGAACGCAGCAGCCAAAGCAACATCTATGGTAAAGATTACACAGTCGACGTTTCGGGCCGAGATCCTTCATCAGAGTCCAGTCTGCTGTTTACGCTTTTTTTTTCCATTTTGTGTTTATTACCATAGAGATTTTTTTTAAAAAAACAGCAGTTTATAACTCATACCGACAGCATCACTGGACTCCCCTTCGCAGAGAAATTCCGTTTGCACCTCACCTCATGCCAGATTAAATTGAAGCTTGAGGCGAAGCTGTTGCTCCTGTTCTATGAAAAACACCTAAACTTTGAGTATATTTTCGTCTTTATCGCCTGCTCTTGCTCGAATCATAACCCGTCCATTCTTTCACCCTTCTTTTCTCCGCTTGCTCCACCGTGGGCCCCTCATTTCTCTGCAACCATGAACTACCTTTCAGTAACAAACGTTTAACTGGATGATTAAAGATTAAACTGGATTAACCGGATGGTCGTCGATGATCCGGGGGTGGTTGCGTGGAGGGATTTCAGACGGAGAGCACAAGGGATTGACAGAAACTGGTTTTAACTGGCAGACGTGAAATGTAGGATGGATCTGCATTAACGTAGGGATTTGAGCCGCACTGCATTGGGATTGATAATGCTTTCAATCTTGAAGGGTCCCAGAAATCGGTGGGCGAGCTTCTTGGGCTCGTTATTTAGAGGAATGTCTCTGACAACAGCCACACCATCTGCCCAAGTCGATACTCAGGAGTAGGGGTACGAAGACGGTCGTCATTTTTTTTTTTGTTACAGTTGACTTAGCGAAGCAGGGCCGTACCTGTGTCTTTCCAGATCTTACGGCAGCTGTGTATATGGGCCTGGACAGACTGCACCGCAATCTCCTCTTCCTGGGCGGGAAACAGCGAGGGTTTATACCCAAGAGAACATTCAGAGTGCGGTTTTTCGATACCGGTGATGACCAGGGAGTAGTGGACGTATTCTATCCATGCAAACTAGTTGCTCCAGGTAGACGGGTAATTGTTTCAAATCCCGGACGAAGCCCCCAATTTGTAACGTACCCGGTATCTGGGTTAACAATCCAGTAGAAATTGAGTGATACGTTGGAGTCTGGTGGTACTGTAACTAAAAGTGTTTATTAGTAAACTAAGCAATACAATATCAAAGATGCAAATATACATATAAAACAGGTTAGCAACGATAAATACAGAAGTGCAGGAATAATAATCAAGTCCAAGCTCTATCAAAGTCTAGAGGTAATTGAATTGTCATAAGAGAATATAGAGTTCAGTTCAGTTCGTGCTGAGGTAGAGAGAGAGAGCAAGAAATGAACAGATGCAGCAGGCAAAACTTCGATCGTCTTCCAGACCATTCTTCAGTAATGGACTCGTCACTCAGGCAAGGGCGGACACAACCACGTCCCCACGGTGCTCCGGAAGGATTCTCCGGAACCGAAACTCCAGGCCCCCACCTTCCCGTGGGCGCATATAACTCTTTCAGTGTCCACTGGTGTGTCTGAAAGAGTATCCCCAGACCCGTTTTGTATCCACATTGGCGGGGTATCAGCTATACATCAACTCAACATGTCCATGTCCATCAAACTAGTTCATTCCCTGCTGTCTCAGCAAGTACGTTAACGAGCAAAGAAGTGTCCTTGCTGCAAAATATTGCTTACCTTTCCATCAGTAAAGAAGCCATAATACTAATTCATCCATCTCTCTCTCTCTCTTATCTGTAGCAGGTGCCTTTACCTCTGTTCTTCATCTCTCTCCGTCATTAGCAGCGTAGTACCCTGGGGGAGGGGGGGTTCAGCTCTGGACACCATTTCCATCTGGTTTGTTCAGCACACATAACACCCCCACTCTTCAAAGAATTTTCACCGGGTGAAAATTAACTGGTAAGGCACATTACAGAATCTAATATAATATAGAAGTGGTCATTAACTACCATTCAACTTCAGAGCTGAATACACATCCCCGCCTGCAAGGTTACACAGGCTGTCATACAACGTAACGACGCCTCCAACTCCTGGTTGAAGTGTTCCGTCTGTCCGTCCGACTGTGGGTAAAGCCCTGAGGACAGGTTAACTGAGGCAACAAGGACTCGACAAAAGATCTCCATACTTGTGAATTGAATTGAGGTCCCCGGTCGGAGATAATATCCAAAGGGATTCCGTTATGTCGTAAAACGTGGGTGACGAGAACGTGCGGTCTCCTGCGCGGAAGGTAGTTTAGAGAGGGCTATAAAATGCAGCGACTTCGAGAAACGGTCCAGTACAGTGAGTATGGCAGTGTTTCCATGTGAAGACGGTAGACCAGTGACGAAATCTAAAGCGATGTGGGACCAGGGACGCCCAGGGACAGGTGGAGGACGGAGTAATCCAGCAGGTGGCCCATGGGAGGCTTTTCCACGGGCGCAGACTGAACATGCGGAAACAGAGGAGCGGGTGTCAGCGTCCATGGAGGGCCACCAGAAATGCCTCTTCAGGATTGTCAGGATCCAATCGATTCCGGAATGGCAGGCAAAAAAGAGAGGTGTGTCCCCACTGTAGAACCTGTGATCGAAAAGCATCGGGTCCAAAGAGGCGATTGGGAGGTCCGGTACCTGGGTTGGGTCGAATTCTTTGGGCCTATTTGACTCTGGACTCGATCTCCCTGGTGAGGGCAGCCACTATACAGGATGGTGGAAGGATGGTCTCGGGGTTGGGAAGGTGCTTTCGGAAACGTATTGGCGGAAGAGTGCATCGGGCTTCCCGTTCTTGGACCTCGGACGATAGGTGAGGGAAAACCAGAACCGGCCAAAAAAGAATGCCCAGCCGTCCTGGCGGGAATTCAGGCGTTTGGCGGTCTGGGTACATTCAAGTTTCTTGTGGTCTGTCCAGACGATGAACGGGTGTTCCGCCCCCTCCAACCAGGGCCTCCACTCTTCCAACGCCAGTTTGACCGCTAGTAGCTCCCGGTTCCCCACATCGTAGTTACCTTCAGCGGCAGACAGTTGGCGAGAGAAGAAGGGATGCAGTTTCTGATCGGGGCCCGAACGTTGGGACAGTACCGCTCCCACCCTTAAGTCAGAGGCGTCAATCTCCACAATAAACTGACAAAAGGTGTCCGGTTGAATCAGAACGGGGGCAGACGTGAAACGACTCTTCAGTTCCTCGAATGCTGAGTCCGCGTTGGCGTTCCGAAGGAAAGGTGTGGCAGGTGAGTTAAGTAGGGTAAGAGGAGCCGCCACATGACATCGGGGTGACCTTTCAGCTATCCTGTGCTCGAATATCCCAACGTCAGATCGCTCTTTCCCATTGTTTTCTTGTTAATATAGTGGTTAGTATCACTGTCTATCACGGGGAAGACGGGGGTTAATTTACCCGACAGGAAAATGGACTTGCTGTTTCCATGTTAAATGTAGTTAAAATGCAAATCGAAAATTCAAAAGTAAATTGAAACGAGTTAAACAGGTTAAAGCAGAGTTTGGGGATGAAGTTTTCGGTTCTTTCTGGATATGGAACAGTCGGTCTGCATTAACCCCGGGAAAGGAGAGTCTGCCAATAGGAAGGGACTTTGTGTTCAGCTTCGTGAAATCTGCCCTCAGCGACTCTGTATCTCAGAGTTATTTGGCGTAACACGCAGTGACAGAGAACAATGTTTCCGGAAATATTTGCTTCATCCGCCTTTGCCACATTTTAAATGTTTAATAAAGGCTATCGTCCCGCTCGATTTAAGGTTTCCAGTTGCAAGAGTCAGAAAGGACAGAGCGAGTGGAATTGATGCCTTCACCCAGCTTAGGCCTCCCTGCAGAGACTCCGTGAGACTCCTTCCGTCTAACTGCGAGCTTGGAACTGACAAAGTCCATCGACCTGAAACGTGAACTCTGTTTCTCCCTCCACAGACGCTGCCTAACCTGCGGAGTATTTCCGGCTGTCTTCATCCGTCCCAGGACGCAGTGATTAAATCCCATGTAAAATATCCTTCTTTAAGGTGTGTGTACTCGTGGCGATGCACTGGGAATCTATTGTTATTTCCCCTTCTAATGTTTGCAAGTATGTGGTTCCAGCGTTTACTGTTTTATTTTTCCGCTACCCTCTGATGCAAGCCATTCATGCAGATTATGAAAATCTGAGTCGCAACATCGATTACCAGTCACCATCTTCCAACGCCGGAATGGACCATTTATAGAAGACTCTTTTAGTTTGTCTCTGTGGCGCAATCGGTGAGCGCGTTCTGCTGTTAACCGAAAGGTTAATGGTTCAAGCCCAAAGGTTGTGCTGTCCGGAGACCGACGTTCCCTGCTGCTGCCCCATCACGTTCAGTGGAAATTAAAATTGTTTTATCACGTAGCGAGATACAGTGAAAAGTTTCTCTTTCACACTATTCATAGAGATCAAATCATCACACAGTGTATTGAGCGAGAACAATGTAACACAATAACAGAAAGCAGATTAAAATTTAACAGCAAACAGAGAAAGCACAGTGCAAGTAAATAATTATTTAAATGCAGCATCATAACGGGGTAAATTGCTAGGTCAAATATCCATCTTATCCTAATCGGGAAGAATCTGGGTACCAGACCCAACCAGCTCCCCTCTATGACCATTCACCTCCGTCTGGCGGAACTTCTTCCCCACTCAATAATTTTTCCCTCTAATCCTTCCATTTCCTTCAATCAAAATGTCTAACAACAGACATTGACATGGGTCTCACAACTTCCTGTCGGTTTGTCGGCCACATGGAACAGTCTATCTTGCAAGCCTACATTGGTATCTCTCCTTAACTTTTCCTACGATTCCTAAACGACTGCAATACTGTTGTTGCCTGCTGAGCTCATCCACTTCATTAGCTTTGCCTCCAAATTCCACCCTGCCCAAAATATTACCTGGCCCATATCCGACACCTCCCTCCATTTCCTCGGTCTCTCTCTCTGTCTCTGACGACAGCTTATCTACTGATGTATATTATGACCACACAAACTCTCACAGCTACCTGGACTACCCCGTTACTTGTAAAAATGTCATCCCCTTCTCTCAATTTCTCCATCTCTGGCGTAACTGCTCTCAGGATAAGACGTTTCATTCAAGAACAATGGAGATATCTTGTTTTTTTTTCAGAGACAGGGGTTTCCCTTCGTCCACCATTAAAGCTGCTCTCAACAGAATCTGTTACATTTTGCTCACGTCTGTTCCCAGCCCATCCTCGCGCCACTCCCGGGATAGGGTTCGTCTTATCCTCACCTACCTACTCCCAGCCTCCGCCTCCAGCACAACATTCTCTGTAATTTCCGCCATCTCATGCGGGTTCCCACAACCAAACAGGTTTTTCCTTCACCCTCTCTGCTTTCTGCAGGGATTACTCCCTATGTGAATCCCATCTGCGATCTCTCTTCTGGCACATATCCTTGCAAGTGAAACAAGTGGTATACCTGCCCCTACACATCCGCCCTCATCACCATTCAGGTCCCCAAGAAATCCTTCCAGGTAAGGCGACACTTCAGCTGTGCGTCCTTTAGGTCCACTTAATATATCCAGTATGTCGGGTGTGGCCTCCTGTACATCGGTGAGACCAGACACAGATTAGCAGACCACGTCACTGAGCACTTACACTCCGTCCACCTGAAAAAGTGGCATTTGCCGGTGGCCACCCAAATGAATTCCACTTTCCATTCCAATTCCGACATGGCAGCCCAAGGCCTCGTGGACTATCGCGAAGAGACTTCACTCAGGTTGGGGGAGGCAAACATTATATTTAGCTTGGGTAGCCTCCAACCTGATGGCATGAACGTCGTTTTCTCAAACTTCCGGTATTGTCCACTCCTTCAGCAAACCCACTTCTCTTTTCCCTCTCTGACCTTATCTTGTTACCTGCCTCTCTCCTTCCTCTGGTGTTTCTCCCCCTTTTCTACCTTCCATAGACTTCATTCCTCTTCTATCAGATTTCTCTTTCTTCAGCCCAATCTCTCTTTGACCAATCAAAGTTTCAGGTCTTTAATTCACTAGACACCATCCCCACCCCTCCCCGCCGGTTTCACCTATTACCTTGAAACCCTTCATCCCCTCCCCTCACCGTCTAACTCTGATTCATCGTCTTTATTTTTGGATGAAGTGACTAGGCCAGAAACGTCGACTGTACTCTTTTCCACAGATGCCAGGAGTTTTCCCCAGGCGCTAGGAGTTTTGCGTAGATCGTGTCTATGTAAGAGGTTTGTTTGTTATGTTGTCTAAAACTGTAGAACCTGCAATGGCCGGGAATCGAACCCGGGTCAACTGCTTGGAAGGCAGCTATGCTCACCACTATACCACCATCGCCCAATGGCGTTGCAAAGGATTTGAGTGGTGAGGCGTCTCACTTAGTTCCATGTGAGATAATCATTCACTGAACTGCTTTCTGTCGGATCATTCCTCACTCTGCTGTAGGTCCTACTCCGGTAAACTAATGTCGCCATCCCCAGCATACCGGAGTTATACAAACCGCGAAGAGCATAATCCAGGAATCAGACAAAGTTAGAACCGAGTCGACGAGATTCTAATGGGATCCTACCTCGCGCTTCACCAAATGGATAAACAAATCCTGATGATAATTGTCCTTTCAAATCACATGCTGATGGGATTCCATACTTTGTCCAGTCCTGGAACACAGTAAATGACTAAATCGCCAAAGAATCCCGAGACCCCTCCAGTCATACAGTAAGAAGGGGATGAATAAAAGGCGTCAGATCCACACTCAAGAAACAAACGTCATGGTGACTCTGTGAGCTCTCCTGTACACTGAAATCCGAGTGGCAGATTCCACATCCCTTCATATTCTTCCTTAGTTTAATGCTTAGTATCCACGCCCGATGGGGAAACCGTTTCCTGATTTATATATTAATATCAATATCAAGACAACTTTTGTACAATAGAAAAGGTGTTGAAGAGATTATTGAGACCATGGAATAAGTCTGCAGTGAGCTGGAGCGGACGAGTTTGCCGAGAACAATGGACGTTGGGTTCAACCTCTTTCTCCAGCTATTCCCTCAGCCATTCACTCAGCCTCAGCCAAAGTCTCTCAGACATTCCCTATCGAACCGCCGATCGAAGTTACAGTCAGTGACTGAATCCGTCACACCTAATACATTAAACCGGGACTATTGCTCTGAGTTATCAACTCCCGCACGTCTCCTTCAGTGCCTCTGCGTGACTGTGTGGACAAGACAGGCAAAGGGACATCTGAAACACAGAGCGGCGCCGATGTTGGGAAGTTCAGATGGCGAGTTCAGTGATCGTATGGAATGCATTTTGGCAAGAAATGAAAGGAAAATGCTTCGGAAGAAACGGGTTTGGATGAGGAGTGTCCTCGTGTGTGTGTGTGTGTGTGTGTGTGTGTGTGTGTGTGTGTGTGTGTGTGTGTGTGTGTGTGTGTGTGTGTGTGTGTGTGTGTGTGTGTGTGTGTGTGTGTGTGTGTGTGTGTGTGTGTGTGTGTGTGTGTCTGTGTGTGTGTGTGTGTATAGATACATATACAGGATCGTAGGAAAAACTGAAAGGGTGTGACGTAGCTTTGCCTAAGAGATTACAGACTTAGAGAGAATGGGAATTGTTTCCCTGTTCTGTTGTGCTTTTCTGATGAAATACTACTGTTAAAAAGTATATTTAGGCTGCATTAGTTATTCTGTCAGACGGCATGACCCTCCATCGTTGCGGGTTCTTAGTAAATACCAAAGGGTGGGTCATGTTTCTGCTTCTCGTAGCGGGAAATTGCAATGCCGGCACTGTTTTATGCACTTTATGCAGTCCTGGGTAGGTCTGTAGCCTCGCTTAGTTTCTTTTTTCCTGTGTTGTTTTCACGTAGTTTAGTGTGGTTTTTGTATTGTTTCATGTAGCCCCATGGTCCTGAAAGACATTGTCTCGTTTTTACTGTGTACTGTAACAGCAGTTATGGACAAAATGACAGTAAAAATTGAATTGACTTGACATGAAATAGCGTTGTGCGAAATGCGGAGATGAATGTGAATATGGGGATTGTGACTTTATTGCTGAGCCAAGATGCTGCAGCTGTGCACGTGCTCAGAGAGCTGCCTATTTTGAATGCCCCGTTTTACAAGTGGCGCACGGAGTTCAGAAGGTGAAAATAGAGAATAAGATTTCACATGCTGAAGCACTGAGAAGATTTGATTTGACTACAACTGTTGGATGTCTGGTTTAAACAGACAACTACATGGTTTCAGATGGAGGAAATCCGTGGAGTGTAGGTATGCAGGCGGGCTGTTGGAGATGTGACATCTAGTGAGGTGTTGAAGAAATTTACATTTTCTTGTGGCTCTACGTGCTGTGGTTAATGGCACAGTGTCGGTGGAAAAGAAACGTAGAAATGTGATAGATTCATAATAGTGATGGATACAGCATGAAGGTATTTGAAATTAGTGAGGATTACTGTAGAACTGGTGCATGAAGTATTTTAGACCAGAGAGCAGATACAGGGAATGAGAGTAGAGGGAAATTCCCTGTTGAGAGTGATTGGAAAATGGTCTGTTCCAGGGTGGTAGGGAAGGGGCTGGGGTGGTGAGTGATTCGGAATTGATAGTAGAAGGAATGGGCAGGTGGTGGAGGGCAATTGGGGTATGACAGTGGAGGAAATGGATGGGTGGTAGAGAGTGATTGGTGGATGCTCTTATTGGTGGAGGGTGACTGCGAAGGAGCTGGTAGTGAGGAGTGATTGAGGGATGATTGTAGAGGGAATCTGCTAGTGGCAGAAGTAGATCCCCGCCCCATGCAAATTTAGTTTAACCCCCCTCCCCCCAAGAAGCAGTAGCAAACTTCCCTGCAAGAATGTTAGTCCCGCTCCAGTTCAGGTGTAAAGCGTCCCGTCGGAACAGATCCCACCTTCCCTGGAACAAAGCCCCATTATCTACAAACCTGAAGCCCTCCCTCCTGCACCATCCTCTCAGCCACGTATTAATCTTTATAATCTTTCTGTTCCTTCCCTCACTCAAACGTTGCACAGGTAACAACCCTGAGACTGTTACCCTGGAGGTCCTGCTCTTCAGCTTCGCACCTAACTCACTGAACTTCCTACACACGACCCACTTACTCATCCTACCCACGTCATTGGTCCCTACATGGGCCACAACATCTGGATTCTTGCCCTCCCGCTCGAGAGTAACCTGCACCCGATCTGAGATTTCTCGGATCCCGGCACCAGGAAAGCAACATACCATGGGAGACTCCAGATCTTCCCCACAAAATCTCCTATCCGCCCCTCTGACGATAAAATCACCTATCAATACCGCTCACTTCTCTTCCCTCCTCCCATTCCTAGTCGAGGGTCCAACCTCAGTGCCAGAGACAGGACCACTGCAGCTTGTTCCTGGTAGGTCATCACCACCAACAGTATCAAAAACTGTATACTTATTTTTGATGGGAACAGCCACAGGGGTGCTCTGCTCGCTCTGTCTGCTCCCCCTGCCTCTCTTGACTGTCACCCATTTGCCTACCTCCTGTCTTTTCGGTGTGTCTACCTCCCGATAACTCTTATCTATCTCTGCCTCTGCCTCCCGAATGATCCGTAGTTCATCCAGCTCCTGCTCCAGTTCCCTAATTCGGTCTGATAGGAGCTGCAGCTGGATGCACCTATTGCAGGTGTGGTCATCAGGGACAACTGTGTTGACCCTGACCTCCCACATACTGCATACAGAGCGCACCATTGCTCTAAATGTCTCCCCCATTACCTGATCCCAGATTAGTCAGAATAAATGAAAAGCACGTACTCAGGCTCACTGATTTCTTCTTGCTGAAGTCCCTTTGCGCCGAAGCCCGCTGAGCCAAAGCCCAGCACTCTGCTTCTGCGCACTCCGCTGCCCGCACCGACGCTGCCCGCTCCTGAAAGTGTGCCGCTTTTTAAAGCCCGCGCTCGCCGCAGACGTCACCCGCGCTTGCGCAGCGTTACCTTTCTCCTCAGGTACTCTCCAGGTAGGTCCGAGGGTCTCGGCCTACCTACAACGGCTGATCCTCAGATCTCCAGTCGTCTGTCGATCACGAGCACTCCTTACTCCCGCTCGGCTGCTCTTATGTTCTTCTGGTCTAATTAGTTACTATCAATATTAATGACATGGAGGAGTGGGAAGCTCGGATAATGGACTGTTCCAGGGAGCGGGGAGTACTTCAGGATTATCAATATCGATATTAAACACCTGGCGAAGGAGGCGGCGTGTGGGGGATCCAAGGCTACCAATCATGGGGAATGTGGTGGGCGTAATGATGTGGTGCGACTTTTTGTCACTGCAACAGGATATGGAGATAGAAACAGAGAAAACCTATTGTGCAATACAGGCCCTTCGGGCCACAGAACTGTGCCGAACATACCTTTGCCCTAGAAATTACCTAGGCTTGCTCCTAGCGCTCTGTCTTTCTAAGCTCCATGTACTTATCCGGGAGTTTTTTTTAATTTAAAACCCTATCGCTTGGCCTCCACCAACGCCGCCGGCGGTACATTCCACTGACGAACCACACTCTATGAAAAAAAAAAATTACCCGTGACATCTCCTCTGTACCTACTTCCAAGCTCCGTTAAACTGCGCCAACTCGTGTTAACCATTTCAGCTCTGGGATAAATCCTCTGAAAATCCACACGATCAATGCCTCTCATTGTCTTGTGCACTTTTATCAGGTCGCCTCTCATCCTCCGTCGCTCCAAGGAGAAAAGGCCGAGTTCATTCAACCTATTCTCATAAGACATTCTCCCTAATCCAGGCAGCATCCTTGTAGATCTTCTCTGCACCCTTTCTATAATCTTTAGTCCTTCCTGTTGTGAGGTGACCAGAACTGGGCACAATAATCCAAGTGGGGTCTGACCAGGGTCCGAAATTGCTGCAACATTACCTCTCGGTTCTTAAACTGAATCCTACGGTTGATGAAGGCTATCACGCCGTATCCTTCTAACTACTGAGTCCAACTGCGTAGCAGCTTTGAGTGACCTATGGACTCGGACCCGAAGATCCCTCTGATCCTCCACACGGCCAAGAGTCTTACCATTAATGCTATATTCTATCATCATATTTGACGTACCAAAATGAACCACCGCACACTAATCTGGGTTCAAATCCATCCACTACATCTCAGTCCACTTTTGCATCCAATCAATGAACGCTGTGACCTCTGACAGCCCTGCACTCTATTCACAACACCCCCAACATTTGCGTCATCAGCAAAATTACTAAACTAACACTTCACTTCCTCATCCAGGTCTTTTATGAAAATCACGAAGAATAGGACTCGCAGAACTGATTTCGGAGGCACACTACTTGTCATCGACCTCCATTAGAAATATGAACCATCTACAAACACACCGTGCCTTCTGTGGGCAAGCCAGTTCTGGATCAAGAAAGCAGTGTCTACTTGGATCCCATCTCAATCCCATACTTTCTCAGTAAGCCTTGTATGGGGTACCTTATCAAATGCCTCGCTGAACTCCATATACTCTATATCTATGGCTCGAACTTCATCAATGTGTTTATTCACATCCTCAAAAATTCAATCAAGCTGGTAAGCCACGATATGGTCTGTGAACTGGAAATTACTTGGAAATGAACTTTGATAGGGTAAAAGTCACGATGTACACAGTGGTAGTATGAATCAAAAAGCAGACTATAATTTATATGCAGAGAAACTGCACAAGAGTGAAGGACAGAGGGGTCCAAGTGTTCTCCTGTACAAATTACACACAGACATCAGACAGGTGCAGTGACTGATGAATGGTTCATCGACATTGATTGAGGGTCGTTGGTGCCAAGAAAGAGATAAGTTGTATTACAGTGTCAGGCCAGTGCACACAGTGATGGATTTTCTGAAGTTAACGCCGGCCGGGACATACCCAGTAAAAGACAGAGTCATGGGTAGTGAGAGTCAAAACAGAGACCTTGAGATACAAGTACGGTACGTAATTCCCAGAAAGTCTCAAAGCAAGTGGACAAGTTTGTGAAGTAGGTGAACAGCATACTTGCGTTTAGCAGCAGAGGAGTGCAACATCACATTATAGTTGTGAAACTCATTAATTAAACCTTAGCAGCACTGCCTTCTGCAGTTCTTGTCACTATATGAGAAGGGAGGATGTGATTAAGCTGAAAACGAGAAGAAAATAATCACGGCACGGTTGTCTGGACTGGATGTGAGAGTTACTAGGAAAGATAAGTCAGGCTTGGACTGTATTTTCCTGGAGTGAACGAGGCGGAGGTGAGACATGACAGAGATTTATAGAACTATGAGAGATGCAGATAAGGTAAACAATCTTAATCATTTCCCTAGGGTACAAGTTAAAATTCAAGATGGCTGCATTTAAGGTGTGGGAGTAGGGAGAGCATTCATCAGTTTGAGTTTGGAGTAGAGGAGATGGGTCGTCATGTTGTAACTCTGCAAGTCATTGGGGAGACCACAATGTATTTTGCGCACTGTAGGAAGGAAGTGATGAAGTAATGAAGAAAGGCAGAATAATTTGGAGAGTCTTACAGTGAAGGAGATAATGTGAAAGGTGGGAGATTCGAATGCGGCCTGAGGGTGGCGGGTATATCGTATTAGCTACCAGAACAAGCTGCACAGGAGAATTCAATTACAACGCTTAAAAGACATTTGGGCAGTAACATGGATCGGAGAGGTTTAGAGGGATATGGACCACACACAGGTAGATGAGATTCTAGGATACACATCTTGGATACTCTGCTCGAAGGAAGGTCCCCTTCACTGGGAGGTATCAATCTTTAACTCTCATTCAAACCGAAACAGACCAAAGCATTTGTTATGATGAGTTTTCCAAGGTATTAAAATCATTCCGAGTTGGCCAATTCCTCCCTGATTAAACACACCAGGTGACATGTTTTTGGTATTGATACCCAGATTATGTCACCATCTCGCTCTGCAAAGCAGAACATTTGGAATATCTATCCATATTTTCCATTCCACTCGAGTCGCCCTTCTGTCATGTCTGCCTCTACCTCCAGTGCCAAAGCCCCAGTTATCATTCAGTCATCGTTGACCTTTGGGGTAATGGCCTGTTGTACAGGTTGTACAAAACGGTGTAGTGCAGTCATCCACACCAGTAAGATATGGATTGCTGCAAGATCCCTTTAAAACTTTTAATGAACCATGATGCTTAGAGGTAAATGGATAATCGATACACCTAATAAGTACATTCACTGGCAACCCAGTCTTTCACTCGGCTTATCTGTGAAATGAAATTAGTTAGCAGATTGGACGATGTGTGGGTCTGTACGCAACTGATTACATTCTGCAATTCCTTCTGATTATGATCCTGATTAACCGATATGCAGGGAGTTGCAATTACTAGACCTGGATATGTGTTAACCATTAGTGAGCAAGTATTTCAATCACTGGTGCTGTGGCAGGTGCCCAGCATAATCAATCTGCCCTTTATGGGCTGGGCAGCAGACATCTGGGATCTTCGGGAAGCTCTGAATTAAATGCAGCAGCTTTCTACATCGCACCTCAGCTTCCGGCAAAAACCAGATGTGGTGTTTGTTTCAGACATCTGTTCCTACGGCCGCACTTACGAAGGGTGGGGTGTACTGGGACGGGAGGTTCAATGATCTCTGTGCAACTTTCTACGGGCGTGTGCGATACACGCTTATACTATCTGATGACTCTCTCCGAGCTCTCACTTGTTTGTTCTGCAAAGATTCACTTTATAATCTAGGCTTACTGTGCGCTTTCCAACCTATTTGCCGAGTACTCCGAGAGCACCCACGTCATATTAGGTCGCTGAGAACTCACAGTAACCTCCCTTCCCTCTGTAACAGCTTCTGTCTCCACTTCATCACTGTTGCCGGGAATGCAGCAGCTAACGGAGGGGCGAATTCATTCTTTCTCACTTTAAAATTTCTATGTACTTCAACTTCCCTGTCTGCCAGACGACTGCCTTTGATCTCACCGCACTACAAGACGAATGTAAACACCCCGAATAGTATTGTCATATGTCTGTATAGTCCAGGTGCAACCCACGCCACTTGTAAACATTACCGATCCCTCAGTAGAGATCACAATGGTCACATAACCTGAACCCTTCCATCATGCACCAGCTCCTCAGCCTCACAATATTTTATCCTGTCCTCCAATTCCTTCCGGACCAGCAGGTGGCATGGGGAGTTATCCAGAGATTACCTTCATCTCCTGCTTTTAAATCTTCTTTTAACTGTCTGTTTCGCTCCCTTCATTCACTTTGCAGGACATCATCCATTGTTTCCCGGTGATAATCTTGGGGGATCGTCCAATGAGACAATATGGGTGGAACTTAGGCATCAGATCGGGGTGATCAGTTTGATAGAATTGAATTACAGGTTCTCTAATCCTCAGAGGGAATTAGATGAACAAATACGCTGGGTGCTGCACATACCTTAGTGATGACAGGGTTATAATTGGAGATGATTTCAACTCATAGGAAAGCACAATCCATCATGAAGATTCCCCAGCCTCTAGCCATTCTTCCTTCTCGCTGCTGCCATCCGGAAAGAGATACAAGATTCTCAAGTCCTAAACCACCAGGTTCATAAACACTTATTTCCCCTCAAACATAAGACATTAAGATATAAGACCATGAAACATAGGAGCAGAATCCGGCCACCGGGTCTGCTCCGCCATTCAAAAAGGGATGCTCCGTTTTTTTTTAATCCTCCTAAATCACCGTTCCCAGCTTTCTCCCCGTAACCTTTGATGCAATGTCCAATCAAGAACCTATCAGTCTTTCCCTTCAATACATAACCACCCTGTCTCCACAGCTGCATGTGGAAACATGTTCCAGAATCTCACCACCCTCGCGTTAACGAAATTTCTCCGTATCTTTGTTATGAAAGTGCGCCCTTCTAACCTGAGAATATGTCCTCTTATCCTAGAGTCTCCCACCATGGGAAACATGCTTTCCAAATATATCCTATCTAAGTCTTTGAACATTCGATAGGTTTCAATAAGATCCCCCTCATCCTTCTGAATTCCAAGGAGTACAGACCCAGCGTCATCAAGCGTCCTTTGTATGATAACCCTTTATTCCTGGAATCATCCCTGTGAACCTCCTCTGGACCCTCTTCAATGCTAGTTCATCTTTCCCAAGAAGAGGGACCAAAAATGTTCACAATACTCAAGGTGAGGCCTCACCACTGCCTTATAAATCCTTAGCATCACATTCTTGCTCTTATATTTTAGACCTCCTGAAATGAATACTAACAAGGTATTTGCCTTCCTCGCCACTGAATTAACCTGCAAGTTATCCCTCAGCTTGTACTGCACAAGGAATCCTAAGTCCCTCTTCATTTCAGATTCCTGGATTTTCTCCCCATTAGAAAATTCGCCCCACATTTATTTCTACAACCAAAGTGCATGACCATGTATTTTCCGACATGGTATTTCATTTGCCACGTTCTTCCCCGTTCTTCTAATCTGTCGAATTCATTCTACCTCCTACTGGTTTTCCTTAATACCACCTTCCCCGCACCAATTTTGTTATCATCTATAAAAGTGGAAACAAATCCATCTATGCAATTGTATAAATCATATATATACAACATAAAAATAAGTGGTCACAACACTGACTCCTACGGAACACCACTTTGTACTATCTTGTCCTGTGTCAACAAGTACTCCATCACATCATCCTTAAAAATTAACTCTAACATTCCCCCAGCCTCTGAGATCAGGCTAACTGGTCTATGAATTCCTTTCTACTGCCTTCCTCCTTTCTTAAAGAGTGGAGTAGCATTTGCAATTTTCCTGACCTCTAAAAGATTTTCCTGAAAAGATTCTGTCTAACCCTACCTCTTTCAGAACCCTGGGGTGAAGTTCCATTGGTCCGGGTTACGAATGTACCTTTAGGTCTTTCAGCCTCTAGAGCACCTTCTCTCTTGTAATAGTATCTGCTCCCACTTATCCTACTTCAACCCACTACAACAACGGCACACTTCTGCTGTCTTCTACAGTGAAGATTGACGCAAAATTCTCATTTCGATCATCGGCCCACTCCTTCACCCCTGTTATTATTTACCCTGCTTCATTTTCTAGCGGTCCCGAATCCACTTAGGGTTTATTTCAATCATACTTGAAAAAAAAACCTTTACGATCCACCTTGATGTTATTTGCTAGCTTGCTTTTTCACTTTTTCCCTTCTGATGATTTTTAGTTGCTCTCTGTAGGTTTTTAAAAATTTCTCAATCCTCTATCTTCCCACTAATTGTTACTTTAGTTTATGTCATTTCTTTCGCTTTTACAATTGTGCTGACCTCCCTTGTCTGCCATGCCTGTACAATTTAACCCATTGAGTTTTTATTTATTTTTGGAATACACATATCCTGCATCTTTCTCATTTTCCCGCGAAACGCACGCCTTTGCCGCTTTGCTGACATCCCAGTCAGCAGCTCCATCCAATTTACTTTGGCCAACTCCTTTCACATACCAATGTAATTTCCGTACTTCACTGAATTACTGCTACATCAGTCTTTATTTTCTCCCAACACAATCAAATTTCAAGTTGATCTGAATCATATTATGATCACTGATTCCAATGTGTTCTCTTTCCTTAACCCCCCTAATCGCGTCCGAGACATTACATTACACCCAATCCAGTATAGCTGATCCCTTATTAGGCTCAACGATAAACTGTTCTAAAAATCTATCTGTTTGGTATTCAACCAAGTCACTTTCTGAGATCCATTACCAATCTGATATTCCCATTTGACCTGAATGTTAAAATTTCCCATGACTACATTAACATTGCTCTTTTGACTCGCCTTTTCTGTTTCGTCTTGTAACCTGTGGTCTACCTCCCAGCCACTGTTGGGAAGCCTGTATATTACTGCTATCAATTACCTTTTACCTTTGCAGTTTCTTCACTGAGTTCACAAGGATTCACCATCTTTCTATCATATGTCACTTCTTTGCACTGAATTTATGCCCTTACTTACGAGTAGCGCCACACCACCCTGTCTGCCTACCATTATATCTCTCCGATATGACGCAACTACAACAATCCTTCAGCCACGATTCAGTGATGGCCACAACAACGTACCTGGCAATCTGTAATATTGCAACGATATCATCCTCCTTATTTCTTTTACAACGCACATTTAAATACAAGTAGCGTATGAGGAGCGTATTTTCTGTCATTTCGAATTCTGCATCACTAATGATTTGATAGTCAGTCTTTTGGCTGCAACTAAGTCCCATCAACTCGGTGTCATTCCTGAAAATCTGATTGCACGCTATATTTACCTTTTTATCATCCGTTCTAGCCTAAGTCACTTCAGTCCGGTTCCACTCCCCTGCCAAGTTAGTTTCAACTTTCCCAACGGCCCTGACAAATCTGCCCGCGAGGGTATTGATCCCCCTCGGGTTTACGTGCAACCTGTCGCTTTTAAACGGATCATACCTACTCCTGAAGTAATCCCAAATATCCAGGAATTTGAAGCCCTGTCCCCTGCACCCTCTCCTCAGTCACATATATATCTGCCAAATCAGTCTATGTCCACCCCCACTGCCATGTAGCACAGGCAGCAATCCAGAAATGAATACCAGAAGGCCAATCTTAAGGTTTGACCCGGGGGAGGGGGAGATGTGAATGCGCGTGGTGTATAAGTTCACTTTCACCAACACTGAAATGATTCCACAATCTATTAACAATCTTAAGGACACTACAACTCATCTTCATGACATCTGTGGCCTATTCTTTTTCCTCTGCTTAAAATGGCAAAACATGAGATACAGACTTAGCCAAGCCTACTCGTTTCTGGTCTGTACACACACTCGATTTACATTAATATTGCTGTATAGACCTGAGTGGTTATGCTGTTGTTAAATGACTTTGGGATCATATTATTTAAAAACATTACTTTGGAACCATATATACAGTGGCTTGTAAAGTTTTGGGGACCCCGGTCAAAAATTCTGTTACTGTTAATATTTAAGTGAGTAGAAGATGAAATGATCTTCAAAAGTCATAAAGTTCCAGATGAAACATTCTTTTCAGCATGTTAAGCAAGATTAGTGTATTTCTTTTGTACAAAATTAGACAGAAAAAAAATAGGAATGGAGCACCACGCAAAGGTTTGGGCTCCTCAGGGGACTTGAGATCTCAGATAACTTTTACCAAGTTCCCAGACCTTAATTAGTTTGTTGTGCCTATGACTTGTTCACGATTCTCGTTAGAAAGCGCCAGGTTATGCAAATTTCAAATTTGTATAAATACACTGACTACTCAAACATTGTCCCTACAATCAGTAGCCATGGCCTCCACTACGCAGCTGCCTATCACTCTGACTCTTAAAATAAATGATGCCCACAAAGACGGAGAAGGGTATAAGAAAATAGCAAAGCGCTTTCAGGTAGCGGTTTCCTCAGTTCGTAAAGTAATTCAGAAATGACAGTCAACAGGAACAGTGGAGGTCAAGTTGATGTCTGGAAGACCAAGAAAACTTTCCTACAGAACTGCTAGTAGTATTGCTAGAAAGGCAAATCAATACTCCCATTTGACTGCAAAAGACCTGCAGGAAGATTTGGCAGACTCTGGAGTGGTGGTACACAATTCTACTGAGCAGCGACACCTACGCCAATATGACGTTTATCGAAGAGTCATAGGAAGAAAACATTTCTTACGTCCTCACCACAAAATGCAGCGTCAGACATTTTGCAAAAGAACATCTCAACAAGTCTGATGCATTTTGGAAACAAGCCCTGTGGTCAGATGAATTTAAAATCGAATTTCTGGCCGCAATAAGCAAATGTATGCTTGGAGAAAAAAGGTTGCAGAATTTCATGAAAAGAACCCCTCTCCAACTGATAAGCACAGGTTTGCATTCATCATACTTTGGGCTTGTGTTGCAGCCACTGGCAGGTGGAAGATTTAGCTGGTAGAGGGAAGAATGAATGTAATTATATACCAGCGAATTCTGGTAGCAAACATCACACCGTCTGTAAAATAATATGAGGATGAAAGGAGAATGTATTCTACAACAGGATAATTATCCTAAACAGGCCTGAAAATCCTCAATTGACTACGTCAAGGGGCGCAAGCTTTTAATTCAGCATATTTCTGCTGTTTTTCACTTATTAATTTCACTATGTTATGTGTGTTTGGAATGGCTGTTGTATATCTGGTAATCATGTTGTTGCTGTTGGTATATGTCCTGTATTAACATATCCTGGCACCTATAAACGATTCCACATAATAACAATAAATAATATATTCTGATATTTGTATTTTCACAGTTTGCTGTATTTCCAACATTTGTCGTGCAGCAGAAGTAAGTGAAGTTGCCATTACCAAGAGAAAGGTGCATGAGAAAAGCAAAGGTCTAGCCATAGATAAATCACCTGGACAGGATGATCTTCATTGCAGCGTTCTGAAAGAGGTGGCTGAACAGATTGTGGAGGCATTAGTGATGACCGATCGAGAATCAAGATGAATCCATGTTGCTGGAGAATGGTAAAATTGAAAATAACACTCCATTCTTCAAGAAGGAGGAGAAGCAGTAGAAAGGAAATTAACAGGCATTTCATCTGATCTCACTGGTTGAGAAGATGTTGGAGTCGATTGCTAAGCTTACGTGGAGGCATTTAGTAAAATAGGCTGAAGGCAGCACAACTTCCTTAATGGAAAATCTTGCTGGATAAAAACTGTTGATGTTCTTTGAAGCAACAGGATAGGCAAAAATGAATCAGTGGATGTTGTGTACGTAGATTTTCAGAAGGCATTGTAAACACGAGAAGATATGCAGATGCTGGAAATCGAAAGCAAAACGCACAAAATATTGAAGGAACTCAGCGAGTCAGGCAGCATGTATCGAAAAGTGTAAACAATCCACATGTCAGGTCGAGACGTTTCTTTAGGACCGAGAAGGATCTTGGAAGGTGCCTGAATGTAAATTAGGCAGAGGACAAAGTGGGGAGGTAAAAGTAATAAGTGAAGCCAGGGGTTGGAAAAATTCAAGGGCTGGAGAAGAAGGAATCAAACAGGAGAGAAAAGAGGACAACTGGAGAAAGGGGAGGAGTGAGGGAGCCATGGGAATGTAATATGCTGGTGTGAAGAAGTGAGTGGCAAATAGAGGAAGGGGGGGGGGGGGTGATTTATTTCACTGGAATATATATATTCCAGTGAAGAACCGATGTTTATGTCATCAAATTGCAGGGTACACAGATGGATCGAGCAGCCTAAGGTTAGCAGGAGACAAAGAGTGAGAATAATGTGAGTCTTTTCTGGATGACAAAAAATGGCAGATATATTATAGAATCGGGAAGTGTATTGCCATGCATTTTGGTGGAATGAATAAAAGCATGTTTGGTTTTCTAAATGGAGAAGAAATTCAAAAATCAGAGAAGCAAAGAGACATGAGAATCCCCGTGCAGGATTCCCTTCAAGGTAATTTTCAGATTCTGTCAATGGTGAGGAAGGCATGTGCAATGTCAGCATTCATTTTGAGAGGACGGGAAAGCAGGAAGCCAATGTTGAGGCAGTGGTAAAACCTCACTTGGTGTATTGTGAGCAGTTTTGTATCTCATATCTAAGAAAGGATGTGCTGAGAATAGAGGGAATTCAATGAAGGTTCACGACAGTGATTTTGCGAATGAAAGCATTACCAACATGAGGACTGGTTGGTGGCTGTGGTCCTGTACTCACCTGAAGTAAGAAAAATGTGGGGCGGGGTGGGGAGGGATTCACGTAAACATAAAAAATCACGAATGGTCTCAATACATTAGATGTCGAGAGGATGTTTCCTTTGATGGTGGAGTTCAGATCCAAGGTCACAGACTCAGAAAAGAGGGACGTCCATTTAGAACAGAGATTGGAAGAATTTGCATTGCCAGAGTGTGGTGAATCTGTGTAATGTGGTACTGGAGGTGTTGTGGATGGCAATTCATTGAGTATATTAACGCAGAGTTTTGCCGGTTCTTGATTAGTCTTGCCATGTAGTGTTACGGGAAGAAGGCCGGAAATTGGGGCTGAGAAGGAAATAGATCAGCCATGATGAATTCGTGGAGCAGTCTCGATGGGCCAAACGGCCTAATTCTTTTCCTATATCTTATGTTGCTATGGTTGTTTTCCCACCTTTGCACGTGCGGTTTTTCATTGAATTCTATTGTGTTTCTATGTATTTTCTGTAACTGTGCAGTAAAGAATGAATCACAGGTTAATAGATCATGAGAGATAGTAAATTTGTATTGAACTTCCCTAATATTGATTGAGGCTGCCATTCACAAAGGGCTTGGATGGTTCAGAACATATTAAATCTGGCCCAGAAAGTCTTCTCCAACAATATGCAGCTGGCCCGACTAGAGTGGAAAAAAAACACTGGACCACCTGTCGGGAAATGCAGCTGAGTACGTAAACTAAAGTGTCACTGAAGAAGCACTTCAGGAACTTTAAAATGTTCTAATTTGTTCTATATTTCAGTTAAATACATAGTTTGTTTTTTAGTTGACTGTTAGTGTCCCTTGTCATCCCTTATTAACAATCTCCATGAATCTTTGGCTGATTGGGGCAGCCGCTTAATTGGACCAAAATGTACTGGTCAAAATGTGTCCCAGTTAAGTGGAATTTAATGTACTGGTCGTTATATTACTACTGTAAATGAGAGCAGCTCAATCGATAAAGGTTTTTGACAGGAACTTGTAAATGTCGACCGGAAGGGTGTTTGTTTGAAGGTGAAGAGATGCCTGAAAAGTAGGCGCCAACTAAAATTAAGAGTGGGAGAGATCTGGGCAATGTGTTTCTATCAAAGGGAAAAACAATATTGGCAGGATTTAGGAATTCTGGCGAACGGTGCTCTGGTAAGGGAAAATGGAAGTGAAAGCTCCCGTGTACGCACAGTGATCAAGTGAATCCCATGAGAAGTATACCAGACATCCGAGAATATATGAGTGGAAACAGCAGAGTTGAAAAGGACATTCAGGATGGCAGATCAGGTAAAGGGGATTCCGAAGATGTTATATATATGGAAAATAATAAGTTCCTGAATGATCAATGTGGTCGTCAATGTGTAGAACTACAGGGCATGGACATTATTGAAGCTAAGGAATTGATGGAAATGTATAATGAAGTACCGGAACATATCCACAACAACGGAGAAGGTGCTGGCAAAGTTGAGACATGTTAAGGTGTATACAGCTCGGGGGCATAATTAAGTGTACCTAGGAATTTATGTGCATTTTGTTAACAAACTTCAGTGGTTCTGGCAGATATTTCTGCATCTTTAGTCAAAGATAGGGTACAGGAAGTCTGGCTGATGGTTAATGTGGATTCATTACTAATGAAGTCCTAGGAGCAGAAAATAGAGAACTATAGGCCGGTGACACTGATATCAGTGGTTGGAAAGACAGGGATGGACATTCTGGGAGGCAGGACCTATCAGCTTTTCGAAATAGAAAAGCATGTTGATTTTCAGCTGGGCCAATTCTGTCATTTTCTTTTCGTTTGCTCTTATTATACCATAACTCTAGAAATATTCAGGATTCCACTATACATTGTCGGCCGGACCCACCACGATTTACCTGTGTTATGATACCATATTTACTTGCACTAGCCAGTGGCATCTGAGGAATCTGCAAATTACGACCTTAGAGGTCCTTCTTCTCAGCTTTTTTCTGAACTCTACATGTTCAGTGTGTAGGACCTCTTCCGTTTTTTTTGGACAATGGCATTGGTGCCCATATACACCAGGAACTTTTGTTGTTCATCTTCCCTCTTGACAATACCCTGCAGGTGCTCCAATATACCCTGGACCCCAGCACCCGGGAGGCAACACACCATGCTGTGTACCTTTTGCAGAAACAGTATCTGCTGTCTGTCCCCACTAGATGCTGCATCCCCCGTCAACACATCCTGACCTTTCCCTTGCTGTGCCTCAGAGTTAGCCATAGAGTTACAGCTGCCTCTGTGCCCTGATGGGTCATCACCCCCACCCAGAGAGGTATACTTTTTGCTGCGGGGAATGGAAACAGTAGAATAACCAGGATTTCTTAGTCTCGTTTCGAACTTAAATAATTTTGCAGAATTGGTTATATGCAAAAGTCACCGATAGTGTCAACGGACTCGGGTGGACTGTCCATACGATATAGGCGTAGAAGAAGGCCATTCGCCCCATCGAGTCCTCTCCGCCATTCAATCATGGACTGATCTAATTCTTCCAGTTATCCCCACTCCACTATCTTCACCCTATACCATTTGATGATCTGGCTAATCAAAAATCTATCTATTTCTACCTAAAAAAAAACAATGACTTGGCCTCCACATCCTCTTATGGCAACAATTCCAAAGATTTACCACCCTCTGATTAAATTAATTTCTCCGCATCTCTATTCTAAATACACGTCTTTCAATTGTGAGTCGAGCCGTCTTGTCCTAGAATTTCCTACCATGGGAAATAACTTTGCCATATCTAATCTGTTCAGGACTTTTAACATTCGGAACATATATATAAAATCCCTCCTATCATTCTCCTGAACTCCAGGGAATACAGCCCGAGAGCTGCCAGACTCTCATACGGTAACCCTATCATTCCTGGAATCATTATCGCGAATTTTCTCTGTACCCTCTCCGATATCATTATATCTTTTATAAAATAAGAAGCCCAAAACTGCACACAATACTCCAAGAGTGGCCTCTCCAGTGCCTTATAGAGCCTCAACATCACATCGCTGCTCGTATATTCTATAACTCTGGAAATGAATGCCAGCTTTCGCCTATTTCACAACCTACTCAAACTTAAATATCATCTTTAGGTTATCCTGCCGAAGGACTCCCAAGTCCCACTGCATCTCTGAATTTTGAATTATTTCCCCATCTAATTTATAGTCTGCCTGTTTATTTCCTCCACCAAAGTGCATGGCCATGCACTTTCCAGCATTGTATTTCATTTGCCACTTCGTTGCCCACTCCCCTAAACTATCTACGTCTCCTTGCAGTCTTTCTGTTTACTCAACACTACCCGCTCCTCCGCCTAACTTTGTATCACACTCAAATCTAACTACAAATCCATTAATGCCATAGTCCAAATGATTGACATACATCGGAAAAAGCAGCGGTCCCAACGCCTAACCCTGTGGAACTCCACTGGTAACCCGCAGTCAGTTGGAATAGGGTCGCTTTATTCCCACATTCCCACTCCTTTTTTTCCGCCGACCAGTCAATGCTCGACACGCTAGTACCTTCCCTGTAACTCCATTGTCTCTTATCTTGCTAAGCAGCCTCATGTGTGGAATCTTATCAATGGCCTTCTGAAAATCCATGTACACCACGTCTACTACATCTCCTTTATCTACCTTGTTTGTATTTTCCTCAAAGAATTGCAGTAGGTTTGTCAGGCTGGATTTTACTTTTAACAAACCATACTGGTTTTGACTTATCTTATCTTGTGCCTCCAGATACTCCGTAATCTCATTCCTAACAATCTAGGCCAACAGCTTCACAAACGCTGATATCAGACTTGCAGCTCTATAGATTCCGTTCTCCTGCCTCCCACCGTTCTTAAATAGCCGAGTAACATTTGCAATTTCCTTGTCATCCGGTACTATGCCAGAATCTATCGTTTCTTTTTTTTTATTAAACTTTTTAAATTATGTTTTCAAGTAATTACAGAATAAAAGTGTATGAGAAAAAAAATGTATATTACCCATCCCCCCTTACCTTAGCCCCTCCCCCTAACATCCCCATAGAAAAAAAAGAAAGAAAAAGAAAGAAAGAAAGAAAGAATGCCTGGATATTTGAAGATCCCCACATGCTCCATGGTGTTCATAATAACTATAGTATATATATTTATTTATTTCCCCAAATAACCAATTTTTTCATCTTCGGAGCACCTGTATATTTAATCCTGTCTTTTGTAAATAATGGCGTCAAATTTTCAAAAATGTTTCATATTTTTAATTTTTTTACATCAATTATATATTACACCACAAACAATAAATAAATTAAACACAAATTTATCTGATCAGTGTTTTCGATGTAACCATGAAATTGGTACTATTTTACATTTACTTGGTCTTGTTCTAAAATTCAACATTTTTGGACAAATTTAAGAGTTTTGTTGGGACATATTAGTGGAATACAACTTCCACATAATCCAATATTACTTTTACTAGGTGATATTGAAGGGATAAAACAAATAGCCAAATTGAATAAATATCAGAAAGAATTTATAAAAAAATGCATTGGCAGTAGCCAAAAACGCTATTGCAGTTACTTGGAAATCGGATACATATTTAAGTATAGATCGTTGGAAGAAAGAAATTTATGGCTGTATTCCACTTGAAAAAATCTATCGATTCTTGAAAGATCATCGTTAATGCCTCTGTAATCTCTCCAGCTACTTCCTTCAGAAGCCGTGGGTGCATTCCATCAGGTCCAGGAGATTTATCCACCTTCAGACCATCAAACCTCCTGAGCATCCATCTGAGGACCTTCCTTAAAAACTGTGATGCACTGACATTGAGGAACTCAGACAGCAGGTCACAGGCTCAGTGACGAATGGTGGGAATAAAAGGTGACTGCACTGGTTTGCTTCAATAAATCAAAGGCAAACTGGATGGTGCATTGATTAGCCAGTAGATACTCTCTGTACATCGGTGACAACAGGAGGACAGAGGTGATGGGAGTTAGCTAAGGTACTGTGGTCAGGATTAGGGCCTTATCCACGACAGATACGTTCTACTGAGACTGAGCCCGAGTTCACCGTGATAATACAAATTTTGCTCTTGGATGAGGAGCAGCCAGAGTCAAGCCAGATTCCAGGAGCATGACTGACCGATGCCGGGGCCAGTGCAATTGCTCCACTGCAGCTGGGTGCGAATGTTTTACTGGAAATGCGATTACACACACAAAGTGCGGTTCTGCTATTATGTCCTCTCCTGGGTCTGGGGAGGAAGATTCAGTGGAATTGGAATTATTCCGGCTTAGTCGACAGGGGAAAAGCACCTTGCTCGTGGAGCGTCCTGAGTGATCATTTATACTTTTGCACACGCACGCAACATGTGCAAATTACCAGAAATTGCTGCTTTGCTGATCTGAGGGTACCTTTCTCCCTGGTCATTGGATCTCGCAGCTTCTGCTTTCTCATCATGCACAGGGTCACAATTCAGCTCCCCTGCAACCACCATCAAATACAGCGTGATGGAAAAGACCTGAATTGACAGGTCGTTAATTTATGAATTTACATTCCGGAATGATAAAAAATACAGCGAGCCAGAGCTATTCTGGAAAGCATGAGGACAGATCTCAGAAGGTAGGATCTTAGTTCGGTTAGTCAATTGAATCGATGGAAATTTGACTTCATTGGGCGAAGGTACTAAATGCCAGAGGAGGGAGCCGTTTTGTAAATATAGAAACACAGGTCTGGCCAAACCTGAAGCACAGAGTATAGTCCTGGTCATTACACCATAGGGACATACAGCCGAACCGACATTAAAATTAACGTGTTAAAATTAAGATGACAAACACCGACATTATTCTGTATGCTATTATTGCACGGGATATGTAATTGATCTGTATTCACAGTCTACATGTCCTTTTTCCACTATACCTCAGTACATTGTCTCTTTACCCATGGTCATTGGAAAAATTACATAATCTCCAGTAATGTAAATTAATTATCAGTTGTATGCGAATGTATTGTGGGCCAATGGCCCCTTTTCCAACTCAATGACTCTTGAAGTACTAATCCAACATAACCTGCTTCTTTCAAACTGTCAATCTGTGGAATACATTTCAGTATCAGCTGGAAGTTGTTTAGCATAGTTTTGCATAATGTAGTTTCAACAAAAATGCAGATAATTATATCTAACGATTCCATTCTAGATTCAGGAACAAAATGCAAAAAAAAAAATTATTGAACACCAGAGACTGACAGGTACATAATGAACCCCGTACTCTCACACTGTACTGGAGCCTTTGAAGATAGGGAATGAACTCTCCTCCTCTCCACCCCCTTATCACTATAAATGTGTGTGTGTGTGTGTGTGTGTGTGTGTGTGTGTGTGTGTGTGTGTGTGTGTGTGTGTGTGTGTGTGTGTGTGTGTGTGTGTGTGTGTGTGTGTGTGTGTGTGTGTGTGTGTGTGTGTGCGTCTGTTTGTGCGGATAAGACGGATTTGAAGAACTGAAGGGCAGTTCAAAATTGGAAACTGCTGGTAAAAAGGTATGGTCGATCAGAGTCCGCCAAATCTATTTACTGATGAATAACTAGCCAAGAAAAATCATGAAATCTCCGAAAGTGATGCTCCGGGACAAAGTTCAGTCATTGTAATTAAAGCCCCCGGCAATGTTTCTACCCGCTGATTCTCTTTTGAGGTAATATGCTAGGATATGATATATTGATATATTCAATATGGTTAATATTTACATGGGAGAAACACACACGAAATGCTGGAGGAACTCAGCACGCTAGGCGGCATCCATCGAAAAGTGTACAGTCGACGTCGAATGTACATTTTCCTATAGATAATCTGTGACCTCCCGAGATCCTGCAGCACGTTTGAATTGCAGCTTTTTTCTTGTAATTTACATCAGAGACTGGTATTAAATTAAAGTATCTGTTCAAGTGAGCTTAACAAAGATAGTTAGTCAGAGGTATAACAGTATCTCTGGAGACTGATCGTCTGCATAAATCAGGGCCGTTTTGATTGCATCAGCTCTAAGCAGCTCTAAGTGTCTGCCGGTGTTGTGTATTCAGGAGCAACAGAAATCACAGATTCTCACTTGAAATGGTGTATCCAGTCATCTGGCGGATACGACAAGTTTACTATCCTTTTATTTCAGTCTTTGGAATTCCCGGTAAGCTGCTGTATCCGTTGCCATTGCTGGGAGTTGAAGTTTAATTCCAATATTGCGATGGTTCTGTCGCTGCTTTCCAATGCCATCTGTCCAGTGCCAGTGTTCCGTGTTCCAGGAATGGAATGTCAACTGGGACTGTGGATTCTGCGATCTGGATCTAAATTCCACCCGTTGCAAGGTTTCAGCGAATCCACCAACTTCTAAGGAACTGAATGGGCGAGGCAGAGTTCTTCCAGCGGTTTGTGATCAATAATAGGATGTTCGGGTCTCTGCTTTTGGTCTTGTAGCAGCTGCACTGCGTTTGCAAATATTGTGTTTATACTTCCCGCGGAGATTATAACAATTGATTTTTGCTTTGTATTTGGGCGGTTGCCTGACTGAGGTGCAACAATTCAACTATCCACTGGTGGTGACATTTTAGCAAATGCGAGGAGCTCCGTGTTGTAGAGGTTGTGGATTTTTAATCACTATTTGCGGTATGACTGAATATAAAGCTGTTGATGGACAGCAAAATGAACTGATTGTTGAGTCAATTAATACAACAGATGAAGTGCTTTATAGTTATCAATACAGTAAAATGTATTCTATTATATCTACATCTGACACCATTACAGACATCGGACGTCGGCACCGAGTTTGAAATATTCTCTACGTGTTCCGTAAGAAGGATTCAATCTGTGGCGTTATGACAGTGTTTGCGGTTGTGTAACACTGCGATCTATCGTTTGGAATTAGTCAAATTTGCATTGTAAAGTCAGTCATGTGGCATAAACTGGAAGAAGAAACAAATTCGAGGAATACTGGAAGCACTAAGCCCCGGGCAGCTTGTATGGAAAGAGACACCAGTTAACACCGGTTTCAGTTGTCTCTCTGAGAACGGTTAAGAGGAGACACATTTTAACGGTTTTCCACATATTTCGTTTTGCCTGGGTGAGTGCTTTCAGCATTTCCTGACTTTATTCCCTCTTTCGGCTGTTCTGTCGCTGACAGGGATCACCAGGGAAGTTGATGTTTGTCTGATGTAGAATTCCGCCATCAGCTCCGGATTTATTCATTTCATCGAGACGAGACGCGGAAGTTGCCGGTAGAAAATATTCCATCCAGTATTGAATTTCAGGAGGCAGTTACCCAGTCTTAGCTTTGCGCTGCCATTTCACATTTCAGTCATTAGTAAGGAATCCATATTTCCGATAACATTCACTTTACTGTGGAAACACTTCTCTGTCTCCGCCAGCTCTGTTGATTCTCTTGACACTTCCAACGGTAAATCCAACAATAAACTGGAAATATTACAGGATCCCTTCAAACTGCAGCATTGGCATCTGCTCAGTATTTTCTCAACTTGCTCTTTCCTGTCTCTTTTGCAGCGAACTTGGTGGCGATTGTGATCCTGTCCCGTGGAAAGTGCGGTCTCTCCAAATGTGTCACTCGCTACCTGGTGGGAATGGCAGCGGCCGATCTCCTGGTCGTTATTTCGGATCCACTGCTGTGGTTCACGGCTTCGATTTATTTTCCCCGATCATTCCTCCGAATCACACCTCTGTGCAGGCTCGTTTTGTGGCTGATTTTTGCGAGCACTGCGGCATCAGTCTGGCTCACTGTTGCGTTCACCGTCGATCGATTTGTGGCTATTTGCTGTGAGAAGCTGAAAAGAAAATATTGCACCGAGAAAACGGCGGCTGTGGTTATCGGGACAGTGAGTGTGGTGGTTCATTTGGAATGTGTTCCCTGGTACTTTATATACGAGCCTGGACAGATCATTGACGGTGTTCACTGGTACTGTGTTTATACACCAAGCTTCAAAAATTCTCCCTCATGGGCGGCATTTGACTTGTTTCACCTCATTTTGTGTCCTTGTTTCCCCTTTTTTCTGATTTCACTGTTCAATATTCTTACTGTCAGGCGGATTCTAGCGTCTAGTCGAGCCCGCAGGGGCCTCCGGGGACAAAAGAGTGGAGTGAATGAGAAGGACCGGGAGTTGGAGAACCGACGCAAATCCATCGTTTTGCTCTTCAGCATAACCGGTAGTTTCATATTGTTGTGGGGAACACGGGTAATATTTTATATCTACAGACGGATTTCAAAGAGTTTTGTTTATTCTGTCACTGACACACGTTACGTTACACTACAGACGTCAATAATGCTGCAGATTCTCAGTTCCTGCACCAACACGTGCATTTACGCCCTGACTCAGAGCAAATTCCGAGAGGAACTAAAGAATGCAGTGAAGTACCCATTAAATCGGATTTTCAAACTCATTAAACATTAGAAATAAATGCCGTAAATTGTTACAATTCAGCTGTCTTCATGCTCCTTAATCTATCACCCCATTTGTGAGTAAATGGAAACAATGTGATGAACAGAGTTACAAAACACGAAAAAATCAGCAGATGCTCGAAATACAAAACAACACACAAAATCAGATCTTGATGAAGGGTTTCGGCTCAAAACGTTGACTGTTTCCTCTATTTCTCACTCAGAATGCTGGAGGAACTCAGCAGCCAAAGCAACATCTCTGGTAAAGATTGCACAGTCGACGTATCGGGCCGAGATCCTTCATCAGAGTCCAGTCTGCTGTTTACGCTTTTTTTTTTTCCATTTTGTGTGTATTACCATAGAGTTTAAAAAAAATCAGCAGTTTATAACTCATACCGACAGCATCACTGGCCTCCCCTTCGCAGAGAAATTCCGTTTGCACCTCACCTCATGCCAGATTAAATTGAAGCTTGAGGCGAACCTGTTGCTCCTGTTCTATGAAAAACACCTGAACTTGGAGTACATTTTCGTCTTTATCGCCTGCTCTTGCTCGAATCATAACCCGTCCATTCGTTCACCCTTCTTTTCTCCGCTTGCTCCACCGTGGGCCTCTCATTTCTCTGCAACCATGAACTACCTTTCAGTAACAAACGTTTAACTGGATGATTAAAGATTAAACTGGTTTAACCGGATGGTCGTCGATGATCCGGGGGTGGGTGCGTGGAGGCAGTTCAGTCGGAGGGCACGAGGGATTGACAGAAACTGGTTTTAACTTGCAGACGTGAAATTTAGGATGGATCTGCATTGACATAGGGATTTTGAGCCGCACTGCAGTGGGAATGATAATGCTTTCAACCTTGAAGGATCCCAGAAATCGGGGGGCGAGCTTCTTGGGCTTGTTATTTAGAGGAATGTCTCTGACAACAGCAACACCATCTGCCCAAGTCGATACTCAGGAGTAGGGGTAAGATGACGGTCGCCAATTTTTTTTGTTACGGTTGACAGAGCGAAGCAGGGCCATACGTGTGTCTTCCCAGATCTTACGGCAGCTATGTGTATGGGCCTGGACAGACAGCTCCGCAATATCCTCTTCCTGGGCGGGAAACAGCAAGGGTTAATACCCAATAGAACATTCAGAGGGCGATTTTCCGAAATCGGAGCTGACCAGGGAGTTGTGGGCGTATTCATTCCATGCGAACTAGTTGCTCCCGGTAGAAGGGTATTGGTTTCAAATGCCGGACGAGCCCCCAATTTGAAATGTACCCCGTATCTGGGTTAACAATCCAGCAGAAATGGACTGATACTTTGGAGTCTGGTGGTACTGTAACTAAAAGTGTTTATTAGTAAACTAAGCAATACCATATCAAAGATGCAAATATACATATAAAACAGGTTAGCAACGATAAATACAGAAGTGCAGGAATAATAATCAAGACCAATCTCTATCAAAGTCTAGAGGTAATTGAATTGTCATAAGCGAATATAGAGTTCAGTTCAGTTCGTGCTGAGGTAGAGAGAGAGAGCAAGAGATGAACAGCTGCAGCAGGCACACCTTCCGAACGTTCTTCAGTGATGGACTCGTCACTCAGGCAAGGGCGGACACACCCACGTCCCAACCGGTCTGCCTTCATCCACCGTGCTCCGGAAGGATTCTCCTGAACCGAACCTCCAGGCCCCCACCTTCCCGTGGGTGCACAAAACTCTTTCAGAGTCCACTGGTGTGTCTGAAGGTGTCTCCCCAGACCCGTCTTTTATCCCCACTGGCGGGGTATCAGCTATACATCAACTCAACATGTCCATATCCATCAAACTAGTTCATTCCCTGCTGTCTCAGCAAGAATGTTAACAAGCAAAGAAGTGTCCTTGCTGCAAAAGATTGTTTACCTTTCCATCACTAAAGAAGCCATAATACTAAATCATCCGTCTCTCTCTCTCTCTCTCTCTCTCTCTCTCTCTCTCTCTCTCTCTCTCTCTCTCTCTCTCTCTCTCTCTCTCTCTCTCTCTCTCTCTCTCTCTCTCTTATCTGTAGCAGGTGCCTCTACCTCTGTTCTTCATCTCTCTCCGTCATTAGCAGCGTAGTTCCCTGGGGGAGTGGGGGTTCAGCTCTGGACCCCATTTCCATCTGGTTTGTTCAGCACACATAACACCCCCACTCTTCAAAGAATTTTCACTGGGTGAAAATTAACTAGTAAGGCACATTACAGAGTCTAATATAATATAAAAGTAGTCATTAACTACCATTCAACTTCACTGCTGAATACACATCCCCGCCTGCAAGGTTACACAGGCTGTCATATAACGTAACGCAGCCTCCAACTCCTGGTTGAAGTCCGTTGGTCTGTGGCTAAAACCCTGAGGACAGGCTAACTGAGGCAACACGGAATTGACAAAATATCTCCATACTTGGGAATTGAATTGAGGTCCCCGGTCGGAGATAATATCCAAAGGGATTCCGTTAAGTCGTAAAACGTGGGTGACGAGAACGTGCGGACTCCTGCGCGGAAGGTTTTTTAGGGAGGGCTATAAAATGCACCGACTTCGAGAAACGGTCCACCACAGTGAGTATGGCAGTGTTTCCATGTGAAGAGGGAGGACTGGTGACGAAATCTAAAGCGATGTGGGACCAGGGCGCCCAGGGACAGGTGAAGGACGGAGTAATCCCGCAGGTGGCCTATGGGAGGCTTTTACACGGGCGCAGACGGAACATGCAGAAACAGAGGAACGGGTGTCAGCGTCCATGGAGGGCCTCCAGAAATGCCTCTTCAGGATCGTCAGGATCCAATCGATTCCGGAATGGCAGGCAAAACGAGAGGTGTGCCCCCAATGTAGAACCTGTGATCGAACAGCATCGGGTCCAAAGAGGCGATTGGGAGGTCCGGTACCTGGGTCGGGTCGAGTTCTTTGGGCCTCTTGGACTCTGGAGTCGATCTCCCAGGTGGGGGCAGCCACTATACAAGATGGTGGAAGGAAGGTCTCGGGGTTGGGAAGGTCCTTTCGGAAACGTGTTGGCGGAAGAGGGCATCGGGCTTCCCGTTCTTGGACCTCGGACGATAGGTGAGGGAAAACCAGAACCGGCCAAAAAAGAATGCCCAGCAGTCCTGGCGGGAATTCAGGCGTTTGGCGGTCTGGGTACATTCAAGTTTCTTGTGATCTGTCCAGACGATGAACGTGTGTTCCGCCCCCTCCAACCAGGGCCTCCACTCTTCCAACGCCAGTTTGACCGCTAGTAGCTCCCCTTTCCCCACATCGTAGTTTCCTTCAGCGGGAGACAGTTGGCGAGGGAAGAAGGGATGCAGTTTCTGATCGGGGCCCGAACGTTGGGACAGTACCGCTCCCACCCTTAAGTCAGAGGCGTCAATCTCCACAATAAACTGACAAAAGGGGTCCAGTTGAATCAGAACGGGGACAGACGTGAAACGCCTCTTCAGTTCCGCGAATGCTGAGTCCGCCTCGGCATTCCGAAGGAAAGGTGCGGCAGGTGAGGTAAGTCGGGTAAGGGGAGCCGCCACCTGACATCGGGGTGACCTTTAAGCTATCCTGTGCTCGGATATCCCAAAGTCAGATCGCTCTTTCGCATTGTTTTCTTGGTAATATAGTTGTTAGTTTCACCGTCTGTCACGGGGAAGACGGGGTTTAATTTCCCCGACAGAAAAATGGACTTGCTGTTTCCATGTTAAATGTAGTTGAAATGCAAATCGAAAATTCAAAAGTAAATTGAAACGAGTTAAAGAGGTTAAAGCAGAGTTTGGGGATGAAGTGTTCGGTTCTTTCTGGATATGGAACAGTGGGTCTGCATTAACCCCGGGAAAGGAGAGTCTGCCAATAGGAAGGGACTTTTTGTTCAGCTTCGTGAAATCTGCCCTCAGCGACTCTGTATCTCAGAGTTATTTGGCGTAACACGCGGTGACAGAGAACAATGTTTCCGGAAATATTTGCTTCAGCAGCCTCTGCCACATTTTAAATGTTTAATAAAGGCTATCGTCCCGCTCGATTTAAGGTTTCCAGTTGCAAGAGTCAGAAAGGACAGGGCGAGTGGAATCGGTATTTTCATCCAGCTTAGGCCACCCTGCAGAGACTCCGTGAGACTCCTTCCGTCTAACTGCGAGCTTGGAACTGTGAAATGTCATCGACCTGATACGTGAACTCTGATTCTCCCTCCACAGACGCTGCCTAACCTGCGGAGTATTTCCGGCTGTTTCAGCTTTTAGTTCAGGAACTGTCCTGTTTCTCTGACCCCGGGATCCGTGCTGTCTTCATCCGTCCCAGGACGCAGTGATTACATCCCATGTAAAAAATCCTTCTTTAAGGTGTGTGTACTCGTGCCGATGCACTGGGAATCTACTGTTATTTCCCCTTCTAAACTTAGCAAGTATGTGGTTCCAGCGTTTACTGTTTTATTTTTCCGCTACCCTCTGTTGCAAGCCATTCACGCAGATTATGAAAATCTGAGTCTCAACATCGATTACCAGTCACCATCTTCCAACGCCGGAATGGACCATGTATAGAAGACTCTTTTAGTTTGTCTCTGTGGCGCAATCGGTGAGCGCGTTCTGCTGTTAACCGAAAGGTTAATGGTTCAAGCCCAAAGGCTGTGCTGTCCGGAGACCGGCGTTCCCTGCTACTGCCCCATCACGTTCAGTGGAAATTAAAATTGTTTTTATCACGTAGCGAGATACAGTGAAAAGTTTCTCTTTCACACTATTAATAGAGATCAAATCATCACACAGTGTATTGAGCGAGAACAATGTAACACAATAACAGAAAGCAGATTAAAATTTAACAGTAACAGAGAAAGCACAGTGCAAGTAAATAATTATTTAAATGCAGCATCATAACTGGGTAAATTGCTAGGTCAAATATTCATCTTATCCTACTGGGGAAGAATCTGGATACCAGACCCAACCAGTTCCCCTCTATGACCATTCACCTCCGTCTGGCGGAACTTGTTCCCCACTCAATAATTTCTCCTTCGACTCCTTCCATTTCCTTCAATCAAAATGTGTAGCCACAGACATTGACATGGGTCTCTCAACTTCCTGTCGGTTTGTCGGCTACACGGAACAGTCAATCATGCAAGCCTACATTGGTATATCTCCTTAACTTTTCCTACGATACATAAACGACTGCAATACTGTTGTTTCTTGCGGAGCTCATCCACTTCATTAGCTTTGTCTCCAAATTCCAACCTGCCCAAAATATTACCTGGCCCATATCCGACACCTCCCTCCATTTCCTCGGTCTCTCTCTCTGTCTCTGACGACAGCTTATCTACTGATGTCTATTATGACCACACATATTCTCACAGCTACCTGGACTACCCCGTTACTTGTAAAAATGTCATCCCCTTCTCTCAATTTCTCCATCTCTGGCGTAACTGCTCTCAGGATAAGGCGTTTCATTCAAGAACAAAGGAGATATCTTGTTTTTTTTTTCAGAGACAGGGGTTTCCCTTCCTCCACTATTAAAGCTGCTCTCAACAGAATCTGTTCCATTTTGCTCACGTCTGTCTCCAGCCCATCCTCGCGCAACTCCAGGGATAGGGTTCGTCTTATCCTCACCTACCTACGCCCAGCCTCCGCCTCCAGCACAACATTCTCTGTAATTTTCGCCATCTCATGCGGGTTGCCACAACCAAACAGGTTTTTCCTTCACCCTCTCTGCTTTCTGCAGGGATTGCTCCCTATGTGAATCCCATGTGCGATCTCTCTCCTGGCACATATCCTTGCAAGTGAAACAAGTGGTACACCTGCCCCTACACATCCGCCCTCATCGCCATTCAGGGCCCCACGAAATCCTTCCAGGTAAGGCGACACTTCAGCTGTGCGTCCTTTAGGGCCATCTACTGTATCCAGTTTGTCGGGTGTGGCCTCCTGTACATCGGTGAGACATGACACAGATTGGGAGACCACGTCACTGAGCACTTACACTCCGTCCACCTGAAAAAGTGGCATTTGCCGGTGGCCACCCAAGTTAATTCCACTTTCCATTCCAATTCCGAAATGGCAGCCCAAGGCCTCGTGTACTATCGCGAAGTGGCTACACTCAGGTTGGGGGAGGCAAACATTATATTTAGATTGGGTAGCCTCCAACCTAATGGCATGAATGTCGTTTTCGCAAACATCCGGTATTGCCCCCTCCTTCAGCAAACCCACTTCTCTTTTCCCTCTCTTACCTTATCTGTTACCTGCCTGTCTCCTTCCTCTGGTGTTCCTCCCCCTTTTCTGTCTTCCATAGACTTCATTCCTCTCCTATCAGATTTCTCTTTCTTCAGCCCAATCTCTCTTTGACCAATCAAAGTTTCAGGTCTTTATTTCATCAGAAACCATCCCCACACCTCCCCGCCGGTTTCACCTGTTACTTTGTAACCCTTCATCCCCTCCCCTCACCGTCTAACTCAGATTCTTCGTCTTTATTTTTGGATGTAGTGACTAGGCCAGAACGTCGACTGTACTCTTCTCCACAGATGCTAGGAATTTTTCCCAGGCGCTAGGAGTTTTGCGTAGACCGTGTCTATGTAAGAGGTTTATTTGTTATTTTGTCTAAAACTGTAGATCCTGCGATGGCCGGGAATCGAACCCGGGTCAACTGCTTGGAAGGCAGCTATGTTGACCACTATACCACCATCGCCCAATGGCGTTGCAAAGGATTTGAGTGTTGAGGCGTCTCACTTAGTTCCATGTGAGACAATCAGTCCCTGAACTGCTTTCTGTCGGATCATTCCTCACTCTGCTGCAGGTCCTATTCTGGTAAACGAATGTCGACATCCCCAGCTAACCGGAGTTATACAACCCGCGACGAGCATAATCCAGGAATCAGACAGAGTTATAACCGAGTCGAAGAGATTCTAATGGGATCCTGCCTCGCGCTTCACCAAATGGATAAACAAATCCTGATGATAATTTTCCTTTCAAACCACATGCTGATGGGATTCCATACTTTGTCCAGTCCTTGAACGCAGTCAATGATTAAATCGCCAAAGAATCCTGAGACCCCTCCAGTCATACAGTAAGAAGGGGATGAATAAAAGGCGTCAGATCCACGCTCAAGAAACAAACGTCATGGTGACTCTGTGAGCTCTCCTGTACACTGAAATCCGAGTGACAGATTCCACATCCCTTCATATTTTCCTTAGTTTAATGGTTAGTATCCCCGCCCGATGGGGAAAACGTTTCATGATTTAACTATTCATATCAATATCAAGACAATTTTTGTACAATAGAAAAGGTGTTGAAGAGATTATTGAGACCATGGAATAAGTCTGCAGTGAGCTGGCGCGGACGAGTTTGCCGAGAACAATGGACGTTGGGTTCAACCTCTTTCTCCAGACATTCCCTCAGCCATTCCCTCAGCCTCAGCCAATGTCTCTCAGACATTCCCTATCGAAGCGCCGATCGAAGTTACAGTCAGTGACCGAATCGGTCACTCCGAATACATTAAACCGGGACCATTGCTGTGAGTTATCAACTCCCGCACGTCTCCTTCAGTGCGTCTGCGTGACTGTGTGGAGAAGACAGGCAAAGGGACACCTGAAACACTTTGCAGAGAACAATCTAAGTGGACATATGTTTAATTTCGGGTTTATAGCCATCCCACCCTCCTTGCAGTCCTCAAAACCTCCGCTCAGAGTCCAATAAAGTGAATTTGGGTATTGCCTGGCTGAGCTTTGCTCAGTGGCGACTCAACGCATGCGCATTGAGGCTCCGCCCTTATACCTGACTGGCAGTGTACAGCTGAAGACATGCGCAGTCCCATTCTCTCTCCCATCGGCAGCAGAGGAAAGGGGTACCCCGGCCCGAAGTGGTAAATTGAGGTGGTGGAGCGGAGTGATCCATGGTCCACTTCCGACGGCAATCGGAACTGGGTTCTAGAAGGCGACCGGTCACGGGGGAGGGTAAAACAACCGGAGAGTGTTGCGTCGACAGTGACGGGAGATGGCGGTTTGCACCACCTATAATGTGACAGAGCGGCGCCGATGATGGGAAATTCAGATGGAGAGTTCAGTGATCGTATGGAATGCATTTTGGCAAGAAATGAAAGGAAAATGCTTCTGGAGGAACGGGTTTGGCTGAGGAGGGTCCTCGTGTGTGTGTATATATATACATATACAGGATCGTAGGAAAAACTGAGAGGGTGTCACAGCTTTGCCTAAGATATTACAGACTTAGAGAGAATGGGAATTGTTTCCCTGTTCTGTTGTGCACTTCTGATGAAATACTACTGTTAAAAAGTATATTTAGGCTGCATCAGTTATTCAGTCAGACGGTATGACCCTTCATCGTTGCGGGTTCTTACTAAATACCAAAGTGTGGGTCATATTTCTGCTTCTCGTAGCGGGAAATTGCAATGCCGGCACTGTTTTATGCACTTTATGCAGCCCTGGGCAGGTCTGTAGCCCAGTTTAGTTTTTTTTTCCTGTGTTGTTTTCACGTAGTTTAGTGTAGTTTTGAACTGTTTCATGTAGCACCATGGTCCTGAAAAACATTGTCTCGTTTTTACTGTGTACTGTACCAGCAGTTATGGACAAAATGACAGAAAAAATTGACTTGACTTGACATGAAATAGCGCAGTGCGAAATGCGGAGGTGAATGTGAATATGGGGATTGTGACTTTATTGCTGAGCCAAGATCCTGCAGCTGTGCACGTGCTCAGAGAGCTGCCTATTTTGAATGCCCCGTTTTACAATTGGCGCACGGAGTTCAGAAGGTGAAAATAGCGAATAAGATTTCTCATGCTGAAGCACTGAGAAGATTTGATTTGACTACAGCTGTTGGATGTCTGGTTTAAACAGACAACTACATGGTTTCAGATGGAGGAAATCCGTGGAGTGTAGTTATGCAGGCGGGGGTGTTGGAGATGTGACATCTAGTGAGGTGTTGAGTTTTTAAAGAAATTTACATTTTCTTGTGGCTCTACGTGCTGTCGTTAATGGAACAGTGTAGGTAGAAAAGAAACGTAGAAATGTGATAGATTCATAATAGTGATGGATACAGCATGAAGGTATTTGAAATTAGTGGGGATTACTGTAGAACAGGTGCATGAAGTATTTTAGACCAGAGAGTAGATACAGGGAATGATAGTAGAGGGAAATTCCCTGTTGAGAGTGATTGGAAAATGGTCTGTTGTAGGGTGGTAGGGAAGGGGCTGGTGGTGGTGTGTGATTCGGAATTGATAGTAGAAGGAATAGGCAGGTGGTGGAAGGTAATTGGGGTATGACAGTGGAGGAAATGGGTGGGAGGTAGAGAGTGGTTGGCGGCTGCTCTTATTGGTGGAGGGTGACTGCGAAGGAGCTGGTAGTGAGGAGTGACTGAGGGATGATTGTAGATGGAATCTGCTAGTGGCGGAAGGTAATTGTACACGGGGTGCTATGCGTTGAAATTTCCCAATCAACTCACAGTTCTTCATTGGAGTGAAAGACAGTTGTTAGTCAAAGGATAGGAATTTAAATACTCTTTTTATTGTTCACTTGGATGTTATTTCTGTACAATTACGTGTTGCAATGACTTATATTGCTTATGATTCCAGGTTATGAGGTTGTCAGAAATGATAGACACACAACTCTGAGGGAGGGAGTGCCACCTATGTGAAGGAGGGTTTATTTTGAAGAATTCTGCTTATTCGAGAGAATGATGAATGCGTGATTATGGAGTTATTATATCCACGCCATGGGATCAAAATTATGATTTTTTTACAATGCAGTCCAGATGTTTTCAGTCGAATGGTTGGGGAGAATGCCGTGAATTTACTCTGGTGATTTTTTTTTTTGTGGTGACTTTCATGCAGATCGTTGTCTTGGGCAGTAAGGACGGTCTGCACCTGGGCAGGACTGGAACCAATGTCGTAGGGGGAGCATTTGCTACTGCTGTTCAGGAGAATTTAAACTAATGTGGCAGGGGAATGAGAACAATTGCAGAGAGACAGAGGGGTGTAAAATGAGGGTAGAAGCAAAAAGTAGTAAGGTGAAAAGTAAACGTGGCAGGCTGGCAAATCCAGGGCAAAAATCAAAAAGGATCGCTTTTCAACATAATTGTATAAGGGCTAAGAGTGTTGTAAAAACACGTCTGGAGACTTTGTGTGTCAACGCGAGGAGCATTCGTAACAAGGTGGATGAATTGAATGTGCAGATAGTTATTAATTAATATGATGTAGTTGGGATCACAGATACATGGTTCCAGGGTGACTCAGGATGGGAGATCAACATCCAAGGATATTCAATATTCAGGAGGTATTGTCAGGAAAGAAAAGGAGGTGGGGTAGCGTTGCTGGTTAAAGAGGAAATTAACGCAATAGAAAGGATGGACATTATTCAGGAGGATGTGGAATCGATATTGGTAGAGCTGCATAACACTAAGGGGCAGAAAACGCTGGTGGGAGTTGTGTACAGGCCACCTAACAGTAGTAGTGAGGTTGGGGGATGGCATTAAACAGGAAATTAGAAATGCGTGCAATAAAGGTAGAGTAGTTATAATGGGTGACTTCAATTTACATATAGATTGAGTGAACCAAATTGGTAAGGGTGCTGAGAAAGGGGATTTCTTGGAATGCATACGGGATGGTTTTCTGAACCAACATGTCGAAGAACCAACTATAGGCCATTCTAGATTAGGTATTGAGCAATGAGGAAGGGTTAGTTATCAAATTTGTCGTGCGAAGCCCCTTGGATAAGAATGACCATAATATGGTGGATTTTTTCATTAGGATGGAGAGTGACATAGTTAATTCAGAAACAAAGGTTCTGAACTTAAAGAAGGGTAACTTTGAAGGTATGATACGTGAATTAGCTAAGATAGACTGGCAAATGATACTTAAAGCGTTGTCAGTGGATATGCAATGAAAGCATTTAAAGATCGCATGGATGAACAACAACAAGTGTTCATCCCAGTTTGCCAAAAGAATAAACCAGGGAAGGTAGTGCACCCGTTGCTGACAAGGGAAATTAGGGATACTATAAATTCCAAGGAAGAAAGATACAAATTAGCCAGAAAAAGCGGCACACCTGAGGAATAGGAGAAATTCAGAGTCCGGCAGAAGAGGACAAAGGGCTTAATTAGGAAAGGAAAAAAAAAAAAGATTATAAGAGAAAACTGGCAGGAAACATAAAAGCTGACTGTAAAAGTGTTTATAGATATGTGAAATGAAAACGATTGTTTAAGACAAATGTATTTCCCTTACAGTCAGGTACAGGTGAATTGATCATGTGGAACAAGGACGTGGCAGACCAATTGAATAACTATTTTGGTTCTGTCTTCAGTAAGGAGGACATGAATAATCTTCCGGAAATAGTAGGGGACCGAGGTTCTAGTGAGATGGAGGAACTGAGGGAAATAGTAGGGAAGTGGTGTTAGGTAAATTGAAGGGTATAAAGGCAGATAAATCCACAGGGCCAGATGGACTTCATCGCAGAGTGCTTAAGGAATTAGCCCAAGAAATAGTGGATGCATTAGTGATAATTTTTCAAAACTCCTTAGATTCTGGATTAGTTCCTGAAGATTGGAGGGTGGCTAATGTAACCCCTCTTTTTTAAAAAAAGAGTGAGAGAGACATCGGGGAATTATAGACTGGTTTGCCTGACATCGGTGGTGGGGAAAATGCTAGAGTCGGTTATCAAAGATGAGATAACCGCACATTTGGAAAGAGGTGAAATCATCGGACAAAGTCAGCATGGATTCGTGAAAGGAAAATCATGTCTGACAAAACTTATAGAATTTTTCAGGATGTAACTAGCAGAGTGGATAGGGGAGAAACAGTGGATGTGGTATACTTGGATTTACAAAAGGCTTTTGACAAGGTCCCACACAGGAGATTAGTGTGCAAACTTAAAGAACACAGTGCTGGAGATATGGTATTGATGAGGATAGAGAATTGGTTGGCAAACAGGAAGCAAAGAGTGGTAATAAACGGGACCTTTTTCAGATTGGCAGCCAGTGACTAGTGGGGTACCGCAAGGCTCAGTGCTGGGACCTCAGTTGTTTACAATATATATTAATGATTTAGACGAGGGAATTAAATGCAACATCTCCAAGTTTGCGGATGACACGAAGCTGAGTGGCGGTGTTAGCTGTGAGGAGGATGTAGGGTGTCTTGGATAGGTTAGGTGAGTGGGCAAATTCCAGGCAGATGCAATTTATTGTGGATAAAAGTGAGGTTATCCATTTTGGTTGCAAGAACAGGAAAACAGATTATTATCTGAATGATGGCCGATTAGGGAAAGGGGATGTGCAACGAGACCTTTGTGTCATTGTACACCAGTCATTGAAAGTGGGCATGCAGGTACAGCAGGCGGTGAAAAAGACAAATGGTATATTGGCATTCATAGCAAGAAAATTCGAGTACAGGAGCAGGGAGGTTCTCCTGCAGTTGTACAAGGCCTTGGTGAGACTACAGCTGGAGAATTGTGTGCAGTTTTGTTCCCCTAATCTGCGAAAAGGCATTCTTGCCTTGGAGGGAGTACAAAGAAGGTTCACCAGATTGATTCCTGGAATGGCAGAACTTCCATATGAAGAATGATTGGATCGACTAGGCTTATACTAGCTGGAATTTAGAAGATTGAGGGGGGATCTGATTGAAACATATAACATTCTAAAGGGATTGGACCGGCTAGATGCAGGAAGATTGTTTCCGATGGTGGGGGAGTCCAGAAAGAGGGATCACAGTTTAAGGATAAAGGGGAAGACTTTTAGGACCGAGATGAGGAAAAACTTCTTCACACAGAGAGTGGTGAATCTGTGGAATTCTCTGCCACAGGAAACAGTTGAGGCCAGTTCATTGGCTATATTTAAGAGGGAGTTAGATATGGCCCTTGTGGATAAAGGGATCAGGGGGTATGGAGAGAACTCAGGTACAGGTATCTGAGTTGGATGATCAGCCATGATCATACTGAATGGCGGTACAGGCTCGAGGGGCCGAATGGCCTGCTCCTGCACCTATTTTCTATGTTTCTATGTTTCTAAGACTACAGAAGCTAATGGGATGGCAGCAGATGAGTTTCTGGAAGAATCTGATTTAGTATATTTAAATGATGGAAGAGAGGTAAGAGCGTATATTGCCAAATGTGGGGCTCTTGCCTGGACTGGACTCTTTTCTATGCTTCATTAGCTGGTGCAGTAGCTGGGATGGAAGGGGTGATGGGATGTTTACTGATCATTCTCCAGTCTTGTGTACTGTAAGGGTCCAAGTTCACTGTCAGAATTTGAGTTGTGGTACGAAATGGTGTGTTAAGAGAGGAAACTGGGGAAAGAATTCACTTAGTGTAAAATGCACTCCAAACTGCCTTATAGCATTCCTAATATCTCTCCTTGCTATTGCTCTTTTCTTCATCAAAGCTTCTTGCATTAACCTACGTTTCATATCATGTTCTCTGAACTTGCAGCTGCAAACTGGATTAGGAACAGCCCTTTCTGCCCACAATACCTCTGCTGACACTGGTGTCAGGTGAGACGGCACCATGACCGAGTAGCGATTTGCATGACGCTGTTACAGCTCAGGGCATTGGTGTTCAGAATTCAGCCCCTGCATCTTCTTTAAAGAGTCTCTGTATGTCGATCGTGTCAGTTTTCTTCAGATCCTCCCATTTCTTCCCACAGTCCAAAGATGTACTGAGTAAGTTAATTCATGATTCTCAAATATCCTGTGAATAGACTAGGGTTCAATCGGGTTTGCCAGGGCTTGCTGGGCAGTGTGGCTCAATTTTATCTATCAATAAAATTATATAAAAAACAATGTAAGTGTTATCCAATTTTCCCTGTACTAATACGCAGAACATATGGGAAATCCCTTTTACACCCTTTCCAAAGTCTCCACATTCTTCCAGTGATGAGGCAAACAGAACTGCACACATTACTCAAAATGTGGCCCAACCAAGGGTTTGCACATGTTTCCGCCTGATCTACATCCAGTTCTGTCTGTTTGACAACCTTCCTCATCACCAACAACTGAACCAAAGTTCATGTTGATCTGATCAGACAGAGGACCCGTCACTGATCACTGTGAACATACTGGTTATAAAATAATCCTGATTTCCATTGGGTCAAATTCAGCTAAACAAAACACACCATTCAATAACTCAATGGCTCAAGGGAGGTTGCATTACTTTTCACAAGAACAGCGTTTGATTCAATGGTTAGGATTTGTTGTTCCAGAACCTCTGCTCCAAAATATCTTCCCACACTCTCACCCTGTAACAGAGACTGACAGGTACAGAATCAACCCCACACTCTCACAATGCACCAGACACTGACAGGTACAGAATCAACCCCACACTTTCACACTGTACCAGACACTGACAGGTACAGAATCAACCCCACACTCTCACACTGTACCAGACACTGACAGGTACAGAACCAATCTCACACTGTACCAGACACTGACAGGTACAGAACCAATCTCACACTGTACCAGACACTGACAGGTACAGAATCAACCCCACACTCTCACACTGTACCAGAGAATGACAGGTACAGAATGAACCCCACACTCTCACACTGTACCAGAGATTGACAGGTACAGAATCAACCCCACACTGTCATGGTCCCTTCTGGCAACTTGCTATTTTCCTCAGGAATTGGGCCTCAATCACCTCGTTTATTTCTCAATCATTCCCACGTTCCACTAACTACAAACACCTGCTTTCCAACAGCAAAAACAGTATAAAAATCCTGTGACCACAACAAGGAGCTGCCAGTTCGTTGGTATACTCGTGTACGCGTAACCTCGTTTCATGTTTCTTAGGACTATCAGTTCTAAGTCTAGCATCGTTCCTGAATTTTCTACTAAAACCAAGACACCGGATAAAGACTCCCTTAGCACCAATTCCGCGCCCGTGTTCGGCACTTGGGCTGGTTCCACCGCCACGTCCTTGTAACAGAACAGTATGGCCACGATGAACCCAGCGGACACGGATTCCGTACAACAGCCCCTGGCTAGGCAGGGTTACCTATTGGGCGCCCAGGACCAACTACTTCGGGAGATCACGGAAAACATTCCGACACCAACCACGAATGTGCAGAAGGTCAGCGGACAAGTGGAGCGGGTCTCCGCTTCTTTTTCTCCGTCCCCTCCAAGAATCCCGGCAACCCAATCCGCACCGCTCGGGATGGTCTCGCCCCCGGATTGAGCAACGCCTCGAAAGCCGTATGTACCCGAGTCTGAACTCTACGCCAGGGACCTAGGTAGGTGCCGGGCCTTCCTGTTACAATGCTCCCTAGTCTTTGAGCTGTAGCCACGTACATACACTTCCGATAAATCAAAGACTGCGTACGACATGGATGCTTTGAGGGGATCCATCTAAGAGGGGATGCCTTGGCTTGGGCAACAGTGATATGGGATAAACAACCAGGGGTTTGTTCCTCCTACTCCTCCTTTGTCGTGAAAATGAGGAAAGTCTTCGAACAATCCATTCGAGGTAAGGACGCCGCGAAACGGCTGCTTACTCTACGTCAGGCTTCGCGAAGTGTGGCCGGGTATTGAGTTCCGGACCTTAGGCGCATTCTCCGGGTGGAATGACGATGCCCTGCGGGAGGTGTTCCGGCAAGAACTCACGGACAAGATAAAGGATGAGTTGTCAGCGAGGGACGAAACGGACTGTCTGGACGCACTGATCTCGCGAACCATTCGATTAGCCTATCGACTTCAGGAGCGTCAGAGAGAGAGAACCAGTCGTCCCGCTCCTCGGGGAAGCCCACATTCCACCTTACCAGTCTCAGCCAGCCGCACTTCCCCAGCCGCTCCAGTGTGGCTCCTCCTACGACCGTCCACTCCCCCTGGGGGAGGAACCGGTGCAGCTGGGACGGAGCCGTCTCTACCAGGCCGAACGAAATCGGAGTTGGGAGTTGGGTATTGCTACTATTGTGGCCGGCCGGGACATTTCCGGGATACCTGACCTCAGCGGCCAAAGAAGGAGGGCTCACCAGTAAGAAAGAGAGCTCTGCTAAGCCGAATTATTCTCCCTTCAGCCTCCCAGACTCGGATGCAGATCCCAGCAACCGTGAATTACCAACAACTGTCGCTATACCCATTCGCTTTGATGGATTCTGGTGCTGAGGGCAATATGCTGGACGAAGAGATAGCCATTTTGGCCGGAATACCTCCCGAGCCGCTAACCACATGGACTGGTCAACCTGGAGGACAGCCGAATGGAGCCCGTCTTGCCATGCCAAAGGTCTACGGCTGCCCCATCTCCCAAAGAAGCTACCGCGACCCCGCTTGTTTTGGAACCTCTTGACTTGTCCCGCGTCCCCACAGATTGCCATGACTTGGGACAGGTGTTCACTAAACAGCGGGCCATTTCCCTGCCTCCGCACTGCCCATATGATTCTGCCATCGATCTTCTCCCCGGTACCCTACAGTCGCCTTTTTAAACTATCCCGACCGGAGACAGAGAGGCCATGCAGAAATATATTACCGAGTCCTTCGCGGTGGACATTATCAGGCCTTCATCCTCCCCGGTAGGCGCCGGTTTCATTTTTGTAGAAAAGAAAGATGGGACGCTTCACCCTTGTATCGACTACCGAGGCCTAAATAATATAACATTTAAGAACAAGCACTCTCTACCCCTCACTAATTCAGCATTTGAACCACTGCATGGAGCAACCATCTTCTCAAAGCTGAACCTTCGCAACGTCTACCATTTAGTCAGGATGAGGGAGGGGGACAAATGGAGGACGGCCTTCAATACACCTCTGGGCCAATTTGAATATTTGGTCATGCCTTTTGGCCTTACCAGTGTTCCTGCCGTTTACCAAACACTGATCGATGACGTACTGAGGGACATCATCAACCGGTTCGTATTTGTTTACCTTGACGATATTTTCTAGCAGCCCCCAAGAACACGTACAACATGTCTGTCAAGTCCTCCAGAGACAGTGGGAAAACCAGTTATTTGCAAAGGTGGAAAAATGCGAGTTCCACGTCCCTTCGGACAGCTTCCTAGGCGATATCATTGAAAGCGGGCAGGTAGAAGCAGACCCCGAGATGTTCCGGGCAGTGGAGGAATGGCACAGACACACGACACGCAAAAAACTTCATCCATTCCTGGGATTTGCAAATTTCTACCGCAGATAAATCAGGGACTACAGGCGAGTGGCGGCCCAAATTACCGGGCTTACGTTGCTTACCACACCGTTTTGCTGGGACTCCGAAGAGGACTCAGCATTCACCGAACTGAAAAGGAGTTTCACAACAGCTCCCATCCTGGTCTATCCGGACGCATCCCGTCAATTCATCGTTGAGGTAGATGTCTCTGCTCCGGGGTAGAAGCGGTTCTATCCCAACGGGCAAGTTCGGACGAAAAGCTTCACCCCTGCGCCGTCTACACTCGCCGACTGTCCCCCCGCCGAGCGGAATTACGACGTGAGGTATCAGGCACTTATCCTTGTAAGCGGAACAAGTACTACACCTGCCCTTACAGTTCCTCGCTCGCCACCATTCAGGGCTCCGGACACTCCTTCCAGGTGAGGCGACACTTCACCTGTGAGTCGGCTGGTGTGGTATACTGCGTCCGGTGCTCCCGGTGTGGCCTTTTATATATGGTGAGACCCAACGCAGACTTGGAGACTGTTTCGCTGAACACCTACGCTCTGTCCGCCATTCATCAATGGATCTGGTGTTGACAGGGTGAACGTCTTTAAGTTGCTCGGTACAAACATGAGCGAGGATCTCACGAGGTCTGTACATACCGGCTGCGTGGTGAAAAAGGCACAATAGCGTCTCTTTCACCTCAGACGGTTGAAGGAATTTAATATGTGTCCCCAGATGCTAAAGACCTTCTACAGGGGACCATCATGACTGGCTGCATCACTGCCTGGGATGGAAACTGTAATTTACCAAATCGTAGGAATCTGCAGGGAGTGGTGCGGACAGCCTAGCGCGTCTGTTGATGTGACCTTCCCACTTTTCTGGACATTGACAGAGACAGGTGAGTAAAAAGGACCTGAAGGATCGTTGGGGACCCGAGTCACCCCAATCTCAAACTGTTCCTGCTGCTGCCATCCGGGAAAGTGTACGGCAGCGTAAAAGCCGGGACCAACAGGCTCCGGGACAGCTTCTTCCACCAGGCCATCAGACCGATTAATGCACGCTGATATAATCGTATTTCTATGTTATATTGACTGTTTTGTTGTACATACTCTTTATTAGATATGGCCATAAGTTGTACATTGCACATTTAGACGGAGACGTAACATAAAAAAAAGTTTACTCCTCATGCATGTGAAGGACGTAATTAATAAAGTCCATTCAATTCAATTCCACGGAAGAGACTTCGCAGTGTAGCAGTCGAATCACAGACGGGAATATGTGCAGATGCTGGAAATCCAAGCAACATACACAACATGCTGGTGGAACTCAGCAGACCAGGCTGCTTGTGATCCTGGAGAAGGATTTCGTCCTGAAAAATCGACTGTGTACTTTATTCCACAGATGCTGCTGCACATTTTCTCTTGTACGAGAGAAAATAAACTACTGGATCACTAGCGTCCCTGGGTGGGCTCGAACCACCAACCTTTCGGTTAACAGCCGAACGCGCTCACCGATTGCGCCACAGAGACGATTATTTAAAAGAGTACGAATAAATGACAAATTTCAATTGAAATGCGATTTCTTGTTATAACTGTATTGTGTTTTAAAACTGAAGGTTGAATACCTGCTGCCACCAACAGAGAATATAGCAGAGGATGGTTTCGATCCATCGACCTCTGGGTTATGGGCCCAGCACGCTTCCGCTGCGCCACTCTGCTATAGGAAATATAATCAATTGTTGAGCCATGAATGCTGCGTGCTTTCGTGTGTATGTATACGTTTCTGTCTGTGTCCTTGTCTGTACATGTCTGGGTCTGGTTCTGTGACTGTGTATTTCTGGGTCCATTCCGTTTTTTTCCCGTTTCATACCCACGTACTTCACTTTCTTTTGTTGATTCCCTGTTTCTCCTCTTTCTCGTTTTCTCCACCTTCCCTACTCTCTGACCCACCCAGTTATTATCTCTGTGCCGTTTATGCTCTATCCCGTCTTGCACCTCGTTCCCGATATTTCGCAACTGAAATGCTGTTTAAATTATTTAATTGTCCAGTCGGACAATTCATCCACTGGTCAGCTTTTTTTTAATATATAACGACGTTTTCACCCGAGGTGCCATTAACTTCCTTAGCCTGTCCTGATGATTGAATGACCGTCGGAGTTCCTTCAGTGGTGAAACAGCAGATCAAATAGTGAAGCGGAACTCGTGACATTAATGTACTGCAAACGCTGACATCAAATGCAACAATTCCTCTGCCGGGATTAACTGTTGCTGTCATGTTCAAACCATCACAGCCGGACCAGTTAGTGACAGATGGGGAGAAGTGGAGTATCGCTGATGCTCCGCCTCTCCCTGCCACACGGGGCGGGTTTTCCATTCCTCCACCAAAGCTGTGTGACTGATACAGTAAAGGTCGGGTTTTAACTCTCCCACGCAGGACGGTGTAAAGGCAGACTGGCAGTAGCTTATCCCGTGGCCAGCTGAGTTACTCCAGTATTTTGTGAATGTTGCTTGGAATGTCGCCGTCTGGGATTTCTCGCCGATTTTTCAATTCACAGGCAGCAATTTGGACTTCGTTACATACAAGCATTCGATTTCTAATTGAAATATATCCAGGTTGTCAAACGTACTGGAAATTCTCTTTCTGAGTCACCGATCACAAAGAGCGAACATTGAAAGGTAGAAAACAGAAGTCGGAGGGGATATCCAGTTTCTGCAGCCTGCTCCGCCATTCACTCCGATCCTGCAAGGATTTCTCGAACTTCCGGAAATGCCGCCCTCCCCCTTCAGCATTTCCCATTTCCTGTTCCGTTTCTCACCTTATCTCCTTGCCTACCCTTCGCCTCCCTCTGATGCTCCTCCTACCTTTGCTTTCTTCCATGGCCTTCTGTCCTCTCCTATCAGACTCCCTCTTTTCCAGTCCTGTATCTCTCCGCCAAACAAGTTCCCAACTGTTTGCTTCACCACAGACCCTCCCGGCTTCACCTATCACCTTGTTTCTCCTTTTCTTCCCTCCAACTTTTAATTCTGCTACTCATTTTCTGAAGGGTCTCGGCCCGAAACCTCGACTGTTCTCTTTTCCATAGATGCTGCCTGGCCTGATGAGTTCCTCCAGCATTTTGTGTGTGTTGATCCGTGTCTTCTATCTCACTTACCAAAACAGTGCATCTGCTTCCTCATAACATCTCAAATCTTTGATTAAGTAGATATTCTGAGAAGTGTTCTTATATTGTAAAAAAAAATTTGAATTGATTATTGAATAAAAGCTATTGGCACGAACCAAAACAAGCCACAGAAAATGTATTTAAAGTAATTCTTTGATTAAAGAAATTGTCCCTTTCCCTCCCAGAGACTGATCTTGATATGAGCTGCTTCTCTGGTTTTGTTACAAGGACGTGGCGGTGGAACGAACCCAAGTGCTGAACAGGGGAGCGGAGGCCGAGTTGGGAGGCATTACGGTCGTAGTGAGCGTGCAATGGGTGCCAAGGGAGCCTTTACCCGGACTCTTGGTTTCAGTAGAGAATTCAGGACGATGCGAGACCCAGAACTGTTAGTGCTAAGAACCATGGAACGAGATTACTCGGACACGAGTCGACCAACGAACTGGCAGCTCTTTGTTGTGGTCACTGGTTTCTTATACTGCTTTGGCTGATGGAAAGCAGGTGTTTGTAGTTAGTGGAGCCTGGGAATGATTGGGATCTAAACGAGGTGATTGAGGCCCAATTCCTGATGACGTTATCCAGGTGTCAGAAGGGACCATGAGAATACCCCCACACTCACCTCAACGTGAGCCTCTCGGCGATCGTCCAGCCCGATGTGGGCGGTCCAGATGAAAGTCCTGGATGAGGGAAGGGTCTAGGATAAAGGCCCGGGGAACCCAATAACGCTCTTCTGGACCGTACCCTTCCCAGTCCACCAGGTGCTGGAGAACCATGCCCCGAACATCTAGTAGTAGTAGTGGGGTGTGTCAGGAATGGACAGGAGAAGGAGTATAGGAAACTGATACAGGACTTTGTGATATGGTGCAACTCAAACTACCTGTGTCTCAATATCACCAAGACCAAGGAGATGGTGGTGGACTTTAGGAGATCTAGGCCTCATATGGAGCCAGTGATCATTAATGGAGAATGTGTGGAGCAGGTTAAGACCTACAAGTATCTGGGAGTACAGTTAGACGAGAAGCTAGACTGGACTGCCAACACAGATGCCTTGTGCAGGAAGGCACAGAGTCGAATGTACTTCCTAAGAAGGTTGGCGTCATTCAATGTCTGTAGTGAGATGCTGAAGATGTTCTATAGGTCAGTTGTAGAGAGCGCCCTCTTCTTTGTGGTGGCGTGTTGGGGAGGAAGCATTAAGAAGAGAGACGCCTCACGTCTTAATAAGCTGGTAAGGAAGGCGGGCTCTGTCGTGGGCAAAGTACTGGAGAGTTTAACATCGGTAGCTGAGCGAAGGGCGCTGAGTAGGCTACGGTCAATTATGGACTCTGAACATCCTCTACATAGCACCATCCAGAGACAGAGAAGCAGTTTCAGCGACAGGTTACTATCGATGCAATGCTCCTCAGACAGGATGAAGAGGTCAATACTCCCCAATGCCATTAGGCTTTACAATTCTACCGCCAGGACTTAAGAACTTTTTAAAGCTATTATTAATGAATACCGCCACCCACACCTCAAAGGGAGCCTGTCGGCGATCCTCCAGCCCTATGTGGGCGGTCCAGATGAAAGTCCTGGATGAGGGAAGGGTCTAGGATAAAGGCCCGGGGAACCCAATAACGCTCTTCTGGACCGTACCCTTCCCAGTCCACCAGGTGTTGGAGAAACCTGCCCCGAACATCTAGTAGTCGTCGGACGGAGTATGTCTGTGTCGGCTTTAAAGTATTTGTTTAGTTTATTATATTTTCGCTTTAGTAATTCGTTTGTTATCGTTTTCTGGTTAAAGTTAAGGTTGTTTAAATTAAATTCGTTGTCTGTGATATATCGCGGCATGCGATGACGTCACACCTGGTTACGCAGCGTCTTGTGGGAAAATACCGGTTTGGAGAAACGGGAAGGAGAGGGCTTTTGTGTGTGCAGGATCAGCGCGAGAAAAGTTTTCTTTCTACGCACTAGAAACATCAGCGAAGCAACGCCGTAAGTTCATGAGATAATCGATATATTGGATTAAAAATGTTAACGCTGATTCTGTTAAAAGTAATGATGTTTGAAAACGTTTATGTTTTTTGTTACTTAAAGAGTTGCGGATAGTTTGTATTGAAGTGTATTTAAAGCCAGTCGATGGCGTAGGTAGATTCTGACTGTATGTTGCACTTTAATGTAATATAGTTGTTGTAGTTTTTCTTTTGCAAGTATTTATGATGTAAATGTAATGTCAAGAAGGAAACTAATACTGTATATATCTTATATTGTTTTATCAACAGTTTTCACCATACGTTAATGTGGAAGAGTAAACAGTAAACGGTTAATCTTACTGGGACCGCCGCATTGACTGGTTTATGCTTGGTGTTTAGTTCAGTTTTCTTTTACACCTTTGCGAGAACACTAAAATGCCAGTTGGCTGTCGATGAGAAGGGCAGGTGGGAGAGTCTCAGCAAGGGGCTGACGGAAACTGGCTTTAAGTGAGACATATGGAAAATTGGGTGAATGTCCATGGACCTTGGCAGCTTTAGGCGGACCGCTGTCGGATTGATAATCCTATTGACCTTGAATGGTCCTAGGAAGCGAGGGGCGAGTTTCCTATGTTCGTTTTTGAGCGGTAAGTCCCCGGAGGAAAGCCACACCGTCTGCCCGGGTTGGTACTCCGGTGCCAGAATCCGCTGTCGGTCGGCTGTGTTCTCATTTCGATTCGGTGATCTCAGTAGGGCTGTGCGTGTTTTATCCGAAATTTTAAGGCACGGATCAATATGGTCCCGAACTGACGGCACCGCAATCTCTTCTTATTTGCGCGGGGAACAGCGGGGGCTGGTACCCGAGTGAGCTCCCGAACGGAGACCTCCCAATGGAAGTGCTCACCAGAGAGTTGTGGGCGTACTCAACCCACAGGAAGTGGTCGCTCCAGGTCGACGTGTTATTAGCAGTTATACAACGTAGCGTCGCCTCCAGGTCTTAGTTGACCTGCTCCGTCTGCCCGTTCGTCTGGGGGTGGAAACCGGATGACAGGCTGGCCGATGCACCTAAGGCTTGAAAGAAGGCCTTCCATACCTGCGAAACAAACTGGGGACCTCGATCGGAGACGACGTCCGCGGGCATTCTGTGGAGGCGGAAGAAGCGGCGGATGAGAAAATCTGAGGTTTCTTGAGAGGAATGGATTCTAGGGAGGGCCACAAAGTGGACTGCCTTGGAGAATCGGTCTACCTCGGTGAGGGCAGTGGTATTTCCACGGGAGGGGGTAGACCGCTGACGATGTCTAGGGCGATGTGTGACCAGGGACGACCAGAGACAGGTAGAGGACCAAGAAGACCCGCAGGTGGTCGATGAGAGACATTTTGTCGGGCACAGATGGAACAAGCCGAGCCATAAGAACGGGTGTACCCCTCCATGGACGGCCACCAAAATTACTTCCTCAGGAGAGCCAGGGTCTAGTCGCTCCCGGGGTGGTAGGCGAACCGGGATGTGTTCCCCATTGGAGAACCCGAGACCTGACTATCGCCGAGTCCATTGCCAGGGACGTGGTTGTCCCGCTGTGCTTCCTTTACTTTGACTTCGATCTCCTAAGTGAGGGAGGCCACCACGCAGTATTGTCAGAGGATAGTCTCGGGATTGGAGGTGTGATCCTTGGAGTCATGCCGGCGGGATAGCGCGCCCGGCTTCCCGTTCTTGTATCCTGGACGGTACGTGAGGGTAAACTTGAACCATACAAAAAACAATGCCCAACGGGCCTGCCGGGACTTCAATCGTTTGGCGGTTATGAATATACCCTAGGTTCTTATAATCAGTCCACACCAAAAACAGGTGTCCTTCCTCCTCCAGCCAGTGCCACCTTTCTTCGAGTGCTAGTTTGATCGCCAGCAGTTCCCGATTCCCCACACACGAGGAAATCTGCAAATGCCGGAATTTCAAGCAGCACACACAAAATGCTGTTGGAGCGCAGCAGGCCATGCAGCATCTATAGGGAGAAGCATTGTCGACGTTTCAGGCCGAGACCCTTTGTCAGGACTAACTGAAAGGAAAGATAGTAAGAGGTTTGAAAGTAGTAGCGGGAGGGGAAAATGCGAAATGATAGGAGAAGACTGGAGGGGATGGGGTGAAGCTGAGAGCCGGAATGGTAATTGGCAAAAGGAATCCATTGCTGGAGAAGGGAAATGATCATGGGACGGGAGGCCGAGGGAGAAAGAAAGCGGGAGGGAGCACCAGAGGGAGATGGAGGACAGGCAGTGTGATGAGCAGAGAGAGGTAGAAAAAAAGAGGGGGGGAAAAACTAAATATATCAGGGATGGGGTAAGAAGTGGAGGAGGGACTAACGGAGGTTAGAGAAGTCAATGTTCATGCTATTAGGTTGGAGGCTACACAGCCGGTATTTATGGTGTTGTTCCTCCAACCTAAGTGTGGCTTCATCTTGACAGTAGAGGAGGCCGTGGATAGACATATCAGAATATGGGAATGGGACGTGGAAACGAAATGTGTGGCCACTGGGCAGAAGGTGGAAGGTCTCAAGCTATCCATTCGAAGTAGGCTGCCGTGGCTTTATTGCGTTCACTTTCCAGAATTGGCTGCGTGACCTTGGCTTCACTAGAAGAGAAATCCAGTCAACCAGTAGGGCTGTCACTGAGACAGCAGGAACAGGATCATCATGTACAGGACCAAGTACGTCCAAAGGGGCAGATAGTCGGACAGTGTATCCATCTTTTGCAAAGCCATCAGTAGTTGCATAGACTGAAGAGTAAACTATCTGTTGGATGGAAGCGACCAACAACTCTGATAGAAGCAGATGCTAAGTTGTTAAGCTCACTAGTGTGTGGTGGTGCTTTAGCACTGCTGGCCCACCACCTCAAGGGAGTCTTGATCATAAGCGGTCTGAAACTCCTGAGGACAGGCTGCAGATCAACTGATGACCTCCACTGGTGATAGCACAGGTCTATTAACATCTTAGTCCAAGTGTATTTTCAAATCAATTCTACCTCTAGCTCACTAAGGGTTGTCAGAGATTTTTGTGCTCATAGTTCACTGTGGGCCCATTCATGGAATGGTTTGTTGGTAGAAGAATGTTTAGGTATTTCCAATCTTTGTGCCTTAATGATGAGAGGACTATGAGATTTAATGTTTATAATAGTCCAAAAACTGCTGTAGATTTAACTCCAGTTTCAAGCATTCTGGCTGGAGTGAATGATGTCATGGGTGATGAAACATTGGGGAGTGATAATTATCCTATATTTTTAAGCTTGTGTTTGGAGTTATTTAGGCGACAGGAGTCTGCTTTTGGGAGTTGAAAAGCAAACGGGGAGAATTTTTACGTGATGAACGTCGATCGGGGCTGAACATTGAGGATGATATGGATTTCTGCAATGAATGGTTACGTCATATAATTCATCACACTGCTGTGTAAGTGACTCCTGTTAAAAATGCCATCAGTAGGAGGAAGACAGTAGCATGCTGGATGGAGGAGTGTGCAGAGGCAATTAAGGAGAGAAATAAGTTGTTTTGGTGAGTTGAGTATTATCACTCTCAGAGTGATCTTATTAAGTATGAAGGGCCACAGGTTGTGGTGTGGAAATTGGTGAAGGTTCTGAAAAAGGTTTACTGGAGGTCATCTTGTGATAGTGTTGACACAATATTAAACTTACAGATGTTTGGGGAATGATTAAGAAAATTGTGGGGGTGGGGAATCATAGAGTTAATAACATTCCAGTACTGATTAAGGAAGCTGATTGTTACTGAAACAGAGAAAGTTGAGTCACTGGTTTAGTAATTTGCTGAAATTCATAATCAATATAATTTAATTTTAAGAGCATAAATGATGTAGGGATGAGGTTTTAAGTGATACGCTGATGTGTTGGAAGCCATTTGCAGCATTGATAGTGATGTGGAGCTTTCTTTGTGCAAGTTTAAGAAAGTTTTTAATAGTACATGTCAGACTGCTCCAGGAAAGGGTGATATATGTTATTGTATGTTTAAGCAGATGGCATACAACTCTTGAGACAATATTACCATTTTTGGATCATATTTGGAGCTTAGGCCATCGTGGCTTCTGATAGAAAATAGTCCAAAACCTGGAAAGGCCCCTAGGATATTTCTAGTTATAGACCAACATCATTTGGGTAATCTTATGGAACGTATGGTAATAGAAAAATCGAGTTTTATTTTGGGAAAGAAAAATGATATAGCATTTTATCAGTTCAAATTTCAAAAAGGCTGAATGACATTATGTTTGGAAGATGATATTAGGAAATGACAGGTAAATAAGTAAGTTGCAAAATGCAGTATTTTTACATTGAAAAATCATTTGATATGTTATGAGAGGATTAAATTATGGAAATTTGGAGTGAGTGGAAGGATGTGTATTTTTTTCAAAGTTTTTTTATGTATGTTCCAGGCCAGTAAGGGTGGTTAAGGTATATTTGGGCTTCTATGTGCTGGAGAATGAGACCCCACATTGTAGCCCTTATTGTTTAATATTATGACTTCTGGTATTTTCTCTGAGATAGGTACTGGGGTGTGGAAATCACTTTTTGCAGATGAATGGATCTTAATGGATTAGAGGAGGAAAATTCAGTTTAATTGTATATGGAATGTGGTTCATGATTAATAATATTGAACAGTTGGCGAATAGATGTGGTTTTAAGCATTCAGTAGCTACCAATAGACCTCTTTATTGATCTATATCATGCTCTTTATCAATTGATTTGACAATTTATGGTCCAGCTCTTGAATAAGTGTCAGTGGTAAGATTTTGTGGCATGTGGCTGGTTAATGAGCCGACATGGAAGCAACATATCTGTAAAATAATTGATAAATACAAAGTAGTACTGAATATCCTTGGGTGCTTGTGTAGGTATTCTTGGGGCACTACTGGCCCATCACCGTGGGTCTGAGGGGTGGGGGGAACCGATGCTACCAGAAATCCACCGAGCTGCTCATCCACAAACTTCCCTTCCAGCATCTGGTACAGAAGATCATGCAGGACTTCAAAACTGATCCATGCTTCCAGAGCTCGGCCATCAAAGGCCTGCAGGAGGCCAGTGAGGCTTAGCTGGAGGGGCACTTTGCACCATCCACACCAAGCGAGTCACCCCTGTGCCCAAAGACATTCAGATGGCCCATTGCATCTGCCAGAAGTGAGCCTAAGCCTGGCGTCGGCACCAAAAACATCAAAAGGCTCCTTTCAAAGCCACTGATGTGGCAGATGAAAGGGCTGTCACTTCCTGCTCATTACACTATTGTAGAGTTGACACATATTATCCCTCTGATCTCCCCCTGTGAGGGCTTTGGGATTGTTTAATGGGGAATCCCAGCTCTCACACAAACTGACCTACTTGTTTTGCTCTCAGCCTATTTCACCACCACATCGATGTTACCCTTTAGCCTAAGAGCACCCTCCACACAGCGATAACTCCACCCATCTCACACTCAGTGTGAACTTACTGCTCACGGTCCCTGCATCCACTCCCAAATCACTCAGCCGTATCACAAACAGCAAAGGTCCCAGAACAGATCCAAGTGAAACTGCACGTCACCAGCATCTAAACACAAAACCGCTCTCTGCCATCACTCTGTCTCGTATTGCAAAGACAATTCTGGATCCAGTTTACTAAATGGCCTGACTGAGGACCATGTGAACCGTATCAATAAACTTCGTCTGTGATGGCAGACCTGGGTGAGGATGGTCAGGACCAATAAACTAGTCTGTGTCAGTCGGGAGAGCACATTGAGTAACTTCTTCACTCCAAATAGGAGAAAAATAAGTAAATAGTAAAGAAATAAAAATTACAATAAAAGGTGCAGATTCTGTAGTCGGAAGCAAAAGCAGAAAACAGGAAACTGCAGACCTGTCAGATCACCACCTGTACCGGGAAAACATTTGGAGCTGTAACAAAGCAGGAAATTATTGCAGACCTACAAAACTTCAAACCCTCATGCAAAATCAACAGGGTTTGGTGAAAATGAGTTCACGTTTAACAAGTACAATCGAGTGGTTGGAGCAGTAACACCAACTGTGGATGAAGAGACCCAGGGACGCTCTGAACTGAGATGTGCAGGACATGTTTGAGAAGCTGCACCATCACAGGGGATTGGGAATTTGTGAGCTGACCGTGATTTCCAAACTTGCTGATGACAAGCAGAGATGGGAACTGAGTTGTGAAGAGCGGTGAGGAGTCGACAAACGGTGACGTGATCAGACACAGGTCTAGCAGCCGGGATATTGTGGGGGTGGGGGAGGGAATGTGAACTTGTACATTTTGACTGGAAAATATTTAAGTCAGAACATACTCTAATTGTTCAAAGCCAACAGGGTCTGGCGGTGCAGAGGGAACTTGGAGACCTGGTGTATCATTCACAAAAGTCCATTCGCAGCTCCAGACGGAATTCGGAATGTGAACAGAATGTATCTGATGAAGGGGCTTCGGCCTGAAACGTTAACTCTGTTTCTCTGTCCTCGGGCGCTGCCTGACTGCTGCGTGTCTGCAGCTGTCTGTGTGTTTTACTGGAATGTCAGAATTACCATCTTTGAAGAAGTTCATTGTTTCAGATTGTCATTATTTAGTTTTAGGAGATTTCAGTAGAAACTCAGAGAGTTTATGTGTCAGTTCTCCAGAGTCATAGGTTTCAACTTTACAGACTGACCAATATTGAAGCTGTGCATCTGAAGGTTTATCCGAGCGCTGTGTTTACGTTCTGTTGCGGATAAACCATTGGAAATTGGTGGTTGTGGGAGAGTGAAGACGAAGCTGGATGATGAGAGGCCGCTCTCGGCTCTGTCTGTCACTCTACCTCTGTCTCCTCCATTCTCTGCCACTCGCAGAGTTCCGTGGGTTGCCTTGGATTTCCACCACCTGCAGATTTTCTCCTGTTTGAACATTAACAACGCGTTCATTTGACGGTTTCCATATTGATGTCTGTCTCCCTATTGTATCGTTGTTCGAATCTGTGTTTCTGTGTGTGTGTGTGTGTGTGTGTGTGTGTGTGTGTGTGTGTGTGTGTGTGTGTGTGTGTGTGTGTGTGTGTGTTTGTGTGTGTGGGGAGGATGGTAGGACAACCTGAGAGGGGGTAAGAGATTACAGACTTGGAGAGAAGGGGAAGTGTTTCCCTGTTCTGTCGTATTTTTCTGATGAATGACTACTGTTAAAAAGTACATTTAGGCTGCATTAGATATTCTGTCAGATGGTGTGACCCTCCATCGTTGCGGGTTCTTAAATCCCAAAGGCTGGGACATGTTTCTGCTTCTTGTAGCGGGAAATAGCGATGTGCAAAATGCGGAGGTGACGTGAATATCGGGATTGTGACGTTGGTGCTGAGGCAAGATGCTGCAACTGTGCGCGTGCTCAGAGAGCTGCCTATTTTGATTGTCCGGTTTTACAAAAGGCCCAAGAAGTTCAGAAGGTGAAAATAGCGAATAGCATTTCTCATGCTGAAGCTGCGAGAAGATTTGATTCGACTACATCTGATGGGCGTCGGGTTAAGACAGACAACTACAAGGATTCAGATGGAGGAAGACAGTGGAGTGAAGTTGTGCAAGCGGGGAGTGTGTGAGATGCGACACCTAGTGAGGTGTTGATTTTTTTCCAAATTTTAGATTTTCATGTGGCTCTATGTGCTGTGATTAATAGAAAAGTGCAGGTGGAAAAGAAATCTGATAGACTCAGAATAGTGACGGATACAGCATGAAGCTATTTGGGATTAGTAGGGATTACTCCAGAACAGGTGCATGAAGTTCTTTAGACTAGAGAGTAGATTCAGAGAAGGATAGTAGAGGGGAATTCCCTATTGAGAGTGTTTGGGAAATAATCTGTTGGAGGGTGAATGGGTAAGGGCTGGTGGGGGAGATTGATTGGGTATGATAGTGGAGGGAATGGACTAGTGGTAGAGAATGGTTGTCGGATGGTCTTATTGGTGGAAGGTGACTGGGGAGGGGCTGTTAGTCGAGGGTGATTGAGGGATGAAATTAAAGGGAATGTGCTGGTAGCGGAAGGTAATTGTACACAGGGTGCTACACATTGATTTTTCCCAATCAACTCACAGTACTTCCCTTGAGTGAAAGACGGTTGTTAGTCAAAGGCTAGGAATTTAAAAACTCTGTTTTGTTGCTCACATGAGTGTTATTTCTGTACAGGAAACTTGTAGCAATCACATATATTGTTTACGATTCCAGGTTATGAGGTTGTGGGAAATGATAGACACACAGCTCTGGGGGAGGGAGTGCCTCCTTTGAGAAGGAGGGTTTATTTTGAAGAATGCTGCCTTTTCCAAAGAATGATGAATGCATGATTATTGAAATGTTATATCCACGCCTTGGGATCAAAATTCTGATTTTTTAATTATATTCCAGGCCGGGAGCTTTCTATCGAATGGTTGGGAAGAATGATCTGTACTTATTCCTGTAAAATTATTATCTTTTTTTGTGGTGACTTTCATACATATCATGGTCCTGGGCAGTAAGACTACAGAAGCAAATGGGATGTCAGTAGATGAGTTTCTGGAAGAGTCTGATTTAGTATATTTAAATGATGGAAGTGAGGTAATAGTGGATATTGGCAAAGGTGGGGTTCTTGTCTGGACTTGACTCTTTTCTATGCTTCATTAGCTGGACGGTATGAGGGAAGTAAAGGCTGATGGCATGGTTTGTGATCATTTTCCAGTCTTGCGTACTGTAAGGGTCAAAGTTCACTGTCAGAAATTGAGTTGTGATACTAAATGGTGGTTTAAGAGAGGAAACTGGGGAAAGAATCCATTTAGTGTAAAACTCCACTGCAAGCTGCCTTATAGCATTCCTAATAAATCTCCTTGCTATTGCTCGTTTCTTCATGAAAGCTTCTTGCATTAACCTACGTTTCATATCATGTTCTCCGCACTTGTAGCTGCAAACATGATTAGGAACAGCCCTTTCTGACCACAATACCTCTGCTGACACTAGTGCACCAGGACCGCGTAGCGATTTGCATGACGCTGTTACAGCTCAGGGCATTGGTGTTCAGAATTCAGCCCCTGCATGTTCTTTAAAGAGTCTCTGTCTCTCGATCGTGCCAGATTTCTTCAGGTTCCCCTGTTTCTTCCCACAGTCCAAAGATGTACTGAGTAAGTTAATTCATGATTCTCAAATATCCTGTGAATAGATTAGGGTTCAATTGGGTTTGCCAGGGCTTGCTGGGCAGTGTGACTCAATTTTATCTATCAAAAAAAATATAAAAAACAATCTAGGTGTTATCCAATTTTCCCTGTACTGATCCACAGAACACGTGGGAAATCTCTTTAACACCATTTCCAAAGTGTCCACATCCTCCCTGTGATAAGGCAAACAGAACTGCACACACTACTCGGAATGTGGCCCAACCAAGGATTTGTAGATGATTCCGCCTGATCTACATCCAGTTCTGTCTGTTTGACAACCTTCCTCACCACCAACAACTGATGCAAAATTCACGTAATCGGTGATCTGAACAACCCGTGTGTATTTTAATCTGATCAGACAGAGGTCCCAACACTGATTACTGTGGGCACACTGATTACAGAATAATTCAGAATTCCATTGGGCCAAATGGAGCTAAAAAATAGACAACAGACAATAGACAATAGGTGCAGAAGTAGACCATTCGGCCCTTCGAGCCTGCACCGCCATTTTGAGATCATGGCTGATCAACTACTATCAATACCCGGTTCCTGCCTTGACCCATATCCCTTGATTCCCCTATCCATAAGATAGCTATTTAGTTCCTTCTTGAAAGCATCCAGAGAATTGGCCTCCACTACATTCCGCGGCAGTGCATTCCAGACCCCCACAACTCTCTCGGAGAAGAAGTTCTTCCTTAACTCTGTCCTAAATGACCTGCCCCTTATTCTCAAACCATGCCCTCTGGTACTGCACTCTCCCAGCATCTGGAACATATTTCCTGCCTCTATCTTGTCCAATCCCTTAATAATCTTATATCTTTCAATCAGATCCCCTCTCAATCTCCTTAATTCCAGCGTGTACAAGCCCAGTCTCTCTAACCTCTCTGCGTAAGACAGTCCAGACATCCCAGGAATTAACCTCGTGAATCTACACTGCACTTCCTCTACAGCCATGATGTCCTTCCGTAACACTGGAGACCAAAACTGTACACAATACTCCAGGTGTGGTCTCACCAGGGCTCTGTACAAATGCAAGAGGATTTCCTTGCTCTTGTACTCAATTCCATTTGTACTAAAGGCCAACATTCCATTAGCCTTCTTCACTGCCTGCTGCACTTGCTCATTCACCTTCAGTGACTGATGAACAAGGACTCCGAGATCTCTTTGTGTTTCTCCCTTACCCTGCCTTCCTGTTCTTACTCCCAAAGTGGATAACTTCACACTTACTCGCATTAAACGCCATCTGCCAAGTATCTGCCCACTCACTCAGCCTATCCAAGTCACCCTGAATTCTACTAATATCCTCAACACATGTCACACTGCCACCCAGCATAGTATCAACAGCAAATTTGCTGATGTTATTTTCTATGCCTTCATCCAAAACATTAACGTAAATGGAAACCTCAGGAACTGGTCCTGAATCTAAGGAACATTGGAAAATGATTACCAATGCATGCGCAATTTCCAGGGCCTCCTCCTTTAGTACCCTAGGGTGCAGACCATCTGGACCTGGGGATTTGTCAGCCTTCATCCCATCAGTCTTCTCATCACCGTTTCCTTCCGAATGTCAATCTGTTTCATTTCCTCTGTTACCCTATGTCCTTGGCCCATCCATACATCTGGCAGATTGCTAGTGTCTTCCTTAGTGAAAACAGATCTAATGTACTCATTAAATTCATCTGCCATTCCTCTGTTTCCCATAACAATTTCATCCAATTCATTCTTCCAGGGCCCAACATTGTTCTTAACTCTCTTCTTTCTCTTCACATACCTAAAAAAGCTTTTGCTATCTTCCTTTATATTCCTGGCTAGTTTGCGTTCGTACCTCATTTTTTTCTCCCCGTATTCTCTTTTTAGTTAAGTTCTGTTGTTCCTTAAAAACTTCCCAATCATCTGTCCTTCCACTCACCTTAGCTCTGTCATATTTCCTCTTTTTAAATGCTATGCAATCTCTGACGTCCTTTGACAACCACTGTGGCCACTTTCCCCCCTTTGAATCCTTCCTTCTCTGGAGGATGAACTGATTTTGCACCTTGTGCATTATTCCCAAGAACACCTCCCATTGCTGTTCCACTGTCTTTTCTGCTAGGCTATCCGTCCAGTCAACTTTGGCCAGCTCCTCCCTCATGGCTCCGTAGTTTCCACTGTTCATCTGCAAAACTGACACCTCCTATCTGCCGTTATCCTTCTCAAATTGCAGATAACAACTTATCATATTGTGGTCACTACCTCCTAATGGCTCCTTTACTGCAAGATCGCTTATCAAATCCTGTTCATTTATTAACACTAGATCCGGAATAGTCTTGTCCCTGGTCGGCTGTCGTGCAAGCTGTTCCAAGAATGTTTCCCGTAGGCACTCTACAAACTCCCTATCCTGAGGTCCAGCACCAACCTGATTCTCCCAGTTCACCTGCATGTTGAAATCCCTCATAACTACTGCGTCATTTCCTTTGCCACATGCCAATGTTAACTCCCTATTCAACTTGCACCCAATATCCATGCCACTGTTTGGTGGCCTGTACACAACATACATTAGGCTCCTTTTGCCCTTACTGTTCCTCAGTTCTATCCACACAGACTCCACTTCTCCTGACCCTATGTCCCCCCTCGCAAAGGACTGAATCTCATTCCTCACCAACAGGGCCACCCCACCCCCTCTGCCCACATTTCTGTCCCTACGATAACACGTATACCCTTGTACATTCAATTGCCAGGTCTGATCTCCCTGCAGCCATGTCTCCGTTATCGCAACAACATCATAGTTACCCATTCGCACCTGGGCTTCAAGCTCATCCGCCTTATTTCTGACACTTCGTGCATTCAGATATAGAATTTGTAACCCATTTGTCCTCTCTCTGTTTGAATCGCTGCCTATTGTGCTTAACCCAGCTCCCCGAACTCCCATCGGGCTATACGCCCCTAGAATGTTGTTGTCCTTCCTAAATTTACTTATTCTTTCAACACATTTAACTCCATGTTCCGTCAGACCATCGCTCTGTACATGAGTCCTCCTTATCACTTGTTCCGCCTCACCTTCCTCTACTACACACTTAATATTCCGGAACCGTGTAGTTCCCACCTGTCCTTTATTCTTCCTCTCGCTATCCTATCGCACATTCTGGATCGCCGCCCCCTGCAAATTTAGTTAAACAAAATACACCATTCAATAACTCAATGGCTCAAGGGAGGTTACATTACTTATCACAAGAACAGCGTTTGATTCAATGGTTAGGGTTTGTTGTTCCAGAATCTCTGCTCCAGAATACCTTCCCACACTCTCACTCTGTACCAGAGACGGACAGATATAGATAGATAGATAGATAGATAGATACTTTATTCATCCCCATGGGGAAATTCAACTTTTTTTCCAATGTCCCATACACTTGTTGTAGCAAAACTAATTACATACAATACTTAACTCAGTAAAAAATATGATATGCATCTAAATTACTATCTCAATAAGCATTAATAATAGCTTTTAAAAAGTTCTTAAGTCCTGGCGGTAGAATTCTAAAGCCTAATGGCATTGGGGAGTATTGACCTCTTCATCCTGTCTGAGGAGCATTGCATCGATAGTAACCTGTCGCTGAAACTGCTTCTCTGTCTCTGGATGGTGCTATGTAGAGGATGTTCAGAGTTATCCATAATTGACCGTAGCCTACTCAGCGCCCTTCGCTCAGCTACCGATGTTAAACTCTCCAGTACTTTGCCCACGACAGAGCCCGCCTTCCTTACCAGCTTATTAAGACGTGAGGCGTCCCTCTTCTTAATGCTTCTTCCCCAACACGCCACCACAAAGAAGAGGGCGCTCTCCACAATTGACCTATAGAACATCTTCAGCATCTCACTACAGACATTGAATGACGCCAACCTTCTTAGGAAGTACAGTCGACTCTGTGCCTTCCTGCACAAGGCATCTGTGTTGGCAGAATGAACCCACACCCTCACACTGTACCAGAGACTGAGAGGTACAGAATGAACCCCACACTCTCAGTCTGTAGCAGACACTGACAGGTACAGAATGAACCACACACTGTCATGGTTTCTTCTGGCACCTGGCTATTTTACTCAAGAATTGGGCCTCAATCACCTCGTTTAGTTCCCAATCATTCCCAGGTTCCACTAACAACAAAGTCCTGCTTTCGAACAACAAATGCAGTATAAAAATTTTGTGACCACATCAAGGAGCTGCCAGTTCTTTGGTCGACGCGTGTATGAGTAACCTCCTTCCATGGTTCTTAGGACTATCAGTTCTAAGTCTAGCATCGTTTCTGAATTCTCTACGAAAACCAAGATGCCGGATAAAGACTCCCTTGGCACCAATTCCGCGCCCGTGTTCAGCACTTGGCTTCGTTCCACCGCCACGTCCTTGTAACCGAACGAAATGGCCACGATGAACCCAGCGGACACGGATTCCGTACAACAGCCCCTGGCCAGCCAGGGTTACCTATTGGGCGCCTACGACCAACTACTTCGGGAGATCACGGAAAACTTTCGGACACTAACCACGAATGTGCAGAAGGTCAGCGAACAAGTGGACCGGGTCTCCGCTTATTTTTCTATGTCCCGTCCAAGAACCCCGGCTGTCCAAACCGCACCGCCCGGGATGGCTTCGACCCTGGAAGCAACAACACCATCCCCTCGAGAGCCGTATGTACCCGAGCATGAACCCTACGCCGGGGACCTAGTTAGGTGCCGGGCCTTCCTGTTACAATGCTCCCTCGTCTTTGAGCTGCAGCCACGTAGCTACACTTCCAATAAATCAAAGATTGCTTACATCATGGGGCTGCTACGAGGGGATGCCTTGGCTTTGGCAACCAGTATATGGGATGACCGTCCAGAGGTTTGTTCCTCCTACTCCTCTTTGGGTCGCGGAAATGAGGAAAGTCTTTGAACAATCCATTCGCGGTCAGGTCGCCGCGAAACGGCTGCCTACTCTTCGTCAGGCTATGTGGAGAGTGGCCAGGTATTCCATTGAGTTCCGGACCTTAGCCGCAGACTCCAGGTGAAATGACGAGGCCCTACGAGACGTGTTTCGACAGGGTCTCTTGGATCAGATAAAGGATGATTTGGCCGCGAGGGACGACACGGACTGTCTGGACTCTCTGATCTCGCTAGCCATTCGATTAGATTATCGACTTCAGGAGCGTCAGAAAGAGAGAACTAGTCGCCCCGCTCCTCGGGGAAGAGCACAGTCCACATTAGCAGTCACAGCCAGCCCCCCTTTCCCAGCTGCTCCCAGTGTTGCTCCAGTTACGACTGTCCCCACCCCCCTGGGGGAGCAAACAATGCAGCTGGGACGGAGCCGTCTCTCCCCGGCCGAACGAAATCGAAGGTGGAGAGCTGGGGTTGCTACTATTGTGGACAGCCAGGACATTTCCAGGTTACCTGCCCTCAGCGGCCAAAGAGGGAGGGCTCAGCAGTGAGCAACTGAGCTCTGCTGAGCCGAATGATACTCCCTTCAGCACCCCAGACTCAGATGCAGATCCCGGCAACCGTGAATTATCAATAACAGTCCCTGTCCCTATTCGCTTTGGTGTATTCCGGTGCTGCGGGCAATCTGCATGACGAAGAGATAGCCACCATGGTCGGAATACCTCGAGAGCCGCTAACCACCCCACTGGTGGCCCTGGCTCTGGACGGAAAACTGCTAGCTCGGGTGACCCACTGTACGCCACCCCTGGCCTTGACCCTATCCAGCAATCATCGGGAGGAGGTACGATTCAGTCTCATTCATTCTCCGCAAGTCCCGGTAGTTCTACGGTATCCATGGCTGACCCAACACAATCCCCATAGCGACCGGTCTACGGGGAGGATGGCGGAATGGAGCCCGTCTAGCCATGCAAACTGTCTGCGGTGGGCCACATCTCCCAGAGAAGCTACCGCGACCCCACCTGTTTTCTATCCCCTTGACTTGCCCTGCGTCTCCACAGAATACCATGACTTGGGACGGGTGTTCAGCAAACATATCCGCAGCGCCCATATTATTGTGTCATCAACCTTTTCCCCGGGGCCCCGCTACCCACCAGATGCCTTTTTAATCTACCCCTACCGGAGAGAGAGGCCATGCAGAAATACATAAGCGAGTCCCTCGCGGCGGGCATTATCAGACCTTCATCCTCCCCGGTAGGCGCCGGTTTCTTTTTTGTAGAAAAGAAGGACGGGACGCTTCGCTCTTGTATCTACTACCGAAGCCTCAGTAATATAACAGTTCAGGACAAGCACCCTCTACCCCTCATTAGTTCGGCATTTGAACCACTGCCTAGAGCCACCATCTTCTCAAAGCCGGACATTCGCAACGCCAACCATTTAGTCAGGAAGAGGGAGGGGGACGAATGCAAGACGGCCTTCAACGCACCTCTGGGCCACTTTTAATAATTGGTCATGCGGTTTGGCCTTGATCAATGCTCCCGCCGTTTTCCAAACCCTGATCAGTGACGTACTGAGGGACATCATCAATCGGTTCGTATTTTTTTACCTTGACGATATCCTGATATTTTCTGGCAGCCCCCAAGAACACGTACACCATTTCCGTCAAGTCCTCCGGAGACTGTGGGAAAACCAGTTACTTGCAAAGGCGTTAAAATGCGAGTTCCACGTCCCTTCGGTCAGCTTCCTAGGCGATATCATTGAAAGCGGGCAGGTAGAAGTAGACACCGAGTAGATCCGGGCAGTGGAGGACTGGCCCAGATCCACGACACGCAAACCACTTAAAGGATTCCAGGGGTTTGCAAACTTCTACCGCAGATTCATCAAGGACTGCAGTCGAGTTGCGCACCCCACCCCACCCCCCACCCGCCTTACCACGCCTGCCACACCGTTTAGCTGGGACTCCGAAGCGCACTCAGCATTCACCGAACGGAAGAGGCGTTTCACCACCACTCCCATCCTGGTCCATGCGGACCCATCCCGTCAATTCATCGTTGAGGTTGAAGCCTCTGACACCCCGGCAGGAGCGGTGCTATCCCAACGGGCAAGTTCGGACAAAAAGCATCACACATGCGCCTTCTACACTCGCCGACTGTACCCCGCCAAGCGGAATTACGACGTGGGGAATCGGGCACTTGTCCTTGTAAGCGGAACAAGTGCTACACCTGCCCTGACACTTCCTTCCTCACCACCATTCAGGGCCCCAGACAGTCCTTCCGGGTGAGGCGACACTTCACCTGTGAGTTGGCTGGTGTGGTATACCGGAGCTCCCGGTGCGGCCTTTTATATATTGGTGAGACCCGACGCAGACTGGGAGACCGTTTCGCTGAACACCTACGCTCCGTTCGGCAGAGAAAGCAGGATCTCCCAGTGGCCACACAGTTAAAATTCCACGTCCCATTTCCATTCTGGAATGTCGGTTTATTGCCTCCTCTACAGTCAAGATGAAGCCACACTCAGGTGGGAGGAACAGCAACTTATGTACCGTCTGGGTATCCTCCAACCTGATGTCATGAACATTGACTTCTCTAACTTCCGTTAATGCCCCTCCCCTTTTTACCCCAGCCCTGATTTATTTAATCCCCCCGCCCTTTTTTCTCTCTGCCCATCACTCTGCCTGTTCTCCATCTCACTCTGATGCTCCCCTCTCCCTTCCTTTCCCCCGAGGTCTCCGGTCCCATGGTCCCTTCCCTTCTCCAGCTCTGTATCCCTTTTGCCAATCACCTTTCTAGCTCTTTGCTTCAACCCATCTCCTCAGGTCTTCTCTTGTCATTTTGCATTTCCACTCCCCCTCCTACTTTCAAATCTCTAACTATCATTTATTTCAGTTAGTCCTGACGAAGGGTCTCCACCCGAAACGTCGACAGTGTCGCCTGGCCTGCTGCGTTCCACCTGCAGAACATCCGCTTGTGGTGTGGACTGATCATAAAAACTTGGGGTATATTCAGACCGCCAAAAGATTGAACTTCCGCCAGGCCCGTTGGGCATCGTTTTTTAGGCCCCCTAAACTCAAACCCTCTGACTCTCAATACAGCAGCCCCTCGGGGCTGCTTACTGAGTCCCCTGCTTCACTCCCTTTACACCAATGTCTGTATCGTCACCCACAGTTCCAATATATTAATTAAATTCGCCGACGACACTGCATTGATTGGCCTAATTTCAAACAGTAACAAGGTGTTCTACAGTGAAAAAATCATTTCAATGACAGAGTGGTGTCAACAAAACAACCTCTCCCTCAATGTCACTAAAACAAAGGAGCTGCTTGCGGATTATAGGAGGAATGGAGACAGGGTATATCCTGTTGCCATCAGTGGATCTGGGCTTGAGAGGGTAAACAGCTTCCAATTCCACGGCATACACATCACTGAGGACCTCACATGGTCTGTGCACACTTGCCGTGTGGTGAAAAAGGTACAACAGCACCACTTTCAACTTAGACGGTTGAGGAAGTTTGGTATGGGCCCCCAAATGCTAGGAACTTTCTGCAGTGGCACAATTGTGAGCATCCTGACTGACTACATCACTGCCTGGTATGGGAACTGTACCTCCCTTAAACGCAGGAGTCTGCAGAGAGTAGTGCAGACAGTCCAGCGCATCTGTATAACCATATAATCATATAACAATTACAGCACGGAAACAGGCCATCTCCGCCCTTCTGGTCCGTGTCGAACGCTTACTCTCACCTAATCCCACTGACCCGCACTCAGCCCATAACCCCCCATTCCTTTCCTGTCCATATACCTATCCAATTTTGCTTTAAATGACAAAACCGAACCTGCCTCTACCACTTCTACTGGAAGCTCATTCCACACAGCTACCACTCTCTCAGTAGAGTAATTCCTCCTCCTGTTACCCTTAAATTTTTGCCCCCCGTCTCAACTCATGTCCTCTTGTTTGAAACTCCCCTACTCTCAATGGAAAAAGCCTATCCACGTCAACTGTATATATCACCCTCATAATTTTAATTACCTCTATCAAGGACCCCTCAACATTCTACGCTCCAGAGAATAAAGACCTAACTTGTTCAATCTTTCCCTTTAACTTAGGTGTTGAAACCCACGTAACATTCTAGTAAATCTTCTCTGTACTCTCTTTATTTTGTTGGAATCGTTCCTATAATTCGATTATCAGAACTGTACACAATACTCGAAATTCGGCCTTACAAATGCGTTGTACAATTTTTACATTACATCCCACCTCTACTTAATGCTGTGATTTATAAAGGCCAACATACCAACAGCTTTCTTCACCACGCTATCCACTTAAGATTCCACCTTCAGGGAACAATGCATCATTATTCCTAGATCACTCTGTTCTGCAGCATTCTTCAATGCCTTACCATTAACCATGTATATCCTATTTGGATTATTCCTACCAAAATGTAGCACCTCACACTTATCAGCATTAAACTCCATCTGCCATCGCTCAGCCGGCTCTTCTAACTGGCCTCTCTCCGCAAACTTTGAAACCCTACTTCATTATCCACAACGCCACCTACCTTAGTATCATTTGCATACTTATCATCTGTAGTTGTGAACCCCGCATGATTCAGGATGTTTACAAGGACAGGTGTGTATAAAGGGCCCGAAGAACCTTTGGGGACCCAAGCCTTTCCGACCACAATCTATTCCAGCGTCTACCATCCGGGAAGCGATACCGCAGCATAATAGCTACGTCTAAAAGGCTCCAGGGCAGCTTCTTCGCCAGGGCATTAGACTAATAAACTCACGCTGATTTAGTGCACACTATAAAACATTGACTATTCTATTTATTGAAAAATTATTATAAATTGCCATGATTGCACATTGCACATTTGGAAGGAGACGTAACGTAAAGATTTTTTACTCCTCATGTACGTGAAGGATGCAAAAAATAAAGACAATGCAATTCAGTTCAGTTCAATTCAAATTCAGTTCCCAGCACTGATCCTCCTGGAACGCCTCTGTACACAGATCTCCAGTTAGAGTAACACCCTTCAACCATTGCTCTCTGTTTGCAATCTCCACCGAGCCTAACTGCTCTGGATGAGACCACCATGAAAGGCCTTGTTGAAAGCTTTTCAAATTCGATCAATACAATATCAACAGTCCGGCTCTCATCAATCAACCATTTTACATAAAACATGTGATCAGGTTTGTAAACTATAATCTCACCCACACAAAGCCATGTTGGCTACCCTGAAAAAAATAATATGCTTTTGCCGGTGAGTTGATTCTATGAGTAAGAATTAATGTAGAGCTTAATGCACGAGTCAACCATTTCCTGGATTGTCTCTACTGCCTTGTTAAACAGGGAAACAATATTGGCTCATCAACAGTCCTCTGCAAAAACCTGTGTGTAACATGCTGTCGGGTAACATGCTGTAGTCAAAGTAAGAACAATAAAGCCGAATCGTTTAATTGCATATTGTATACTGTTTGTTATTTCGGTACTGAATTGTAACAGGGGACACATCGCGCAGCATCCACCCAAACGAGATTTCTTCGGTTTGGCCGGGCCGGAGGTTATCACGCCCTATATTAAGCCGCTGGCTAAAGAGAGAGTCACCTGTGCAATTAAAAAGAATCTACAAAGATCTCCATGAAGGCCGCTGAAATCTGCTATCCTGCCTCATTCACTCAGTAATCTCTGATGTATCCCATTCAGTCTGGTGAGAGTCCCAAAGCTCCCACCAGCTTGCTATAAATATGCCGCGGAATATCCGCATATCCTCCTGAACTTTCTTTACTGCGTCACTTTCAGTTTGAGGAATATTGACATGAACTAATCATCTGGTGCTTTGCCCCAAACCTCTGGCACCAGGCATACGTTCCGTTCTCTGCCCCTGAGATGTTCTACTTTCCTACCTTCCCTGTGATGTCCTTCTTGTTTTTAATGGATGTGCAAAGTGTCTTCCTATTCTCCCCAGTCTTGCTCTGCAGAATCATTCCCCCTACCCCAGCATCATTCCGTACTACTGATTCTCTGAAGAATTTGCATATTGCTGAAAATTTATCAATGGCCTTGTCTAATTTCCACTTACTGAATATTCCTTGAGGTTCCTTTTCCTTTTTGACTGAATTTGCAACATTCCTGAACAGCTGACTGTAAATAAGTCCCGGAGGTTAGATGTCAGTTTACCCAATAACAACAGCTCCCAGTCTCTACTCTCCCCAGTTCCTGCCAAATTCAGTTCCCATTAGCTTGCCCTCAGATTAGTAAATTCCCCCAAGATTGTGTGCTTATTTGGGGATTCCTGTTTTCAAAATAGTCTCTCACAGAAATTCCACTGTTGCAAGGCTCATGTCCCAATGCAAGGTCACTTAAATGTCTCTAATGTATCTGCTTCTAACGCTACCCCTAGCTGCGAATTCCATTCATTTTCTGTCAGTTAAAAAAGAACCTCAAGCATCCCCCACTGCTAGACATTCTTCCAATCACCTTAAAATTACACCTCCTCCCCTCTTTCCGCAAATTCCACCCGAAGAGAAATGCTCGGGCTGTCTAATCTATACAGGCCTTCTATCAGCAGGTCAAGTCAAGTCGCTTTTTAATGCCATTTCGACCAGAACCTGCTGTTGCAGTACACAGTAAAAACGAAACAACGTTCTTCCAGGACCATGGTGCTTCATGAAACAACACAAAAATACACCAGACTAAGTAAGACAACACAAGATCTACACTAGACTGCAGACCTACACAGGACTACATTAAGTGCACAAAACAGTGCAGGGTAGTACAATAATTAATAAATAAGACAATAGTTATATTAGAGGACAAATTTTAATATAATAATAAATGATGTAGATGTCTGTCTGGACGCTGAGTATTAAGGATTCTGATGACTTGGTGGAAGAAACTGTTGCACAGTCAGGTCGTGAGTGCCCGATTGCTTCGGTAATTTTTTTCCCAGATGGCAGGAGGGAGAAGATTTTGTATGAGGGGTGCGTGGGGTCATTCACAATGCCGTTCAATTTACGGGTGCAGCGTGTAGTGTAAATGTCTGTAACAGCGGGAAGAGAGACCCCGATGATCTTCTCAGTTGACCTTACAATCCGCTGCAGGGTCTTGTGATTCGAGACACTAATGTGCTTTCTTGACTATGGAGCTGGTGTTGAGAGACCAGGTGAGATTCTCCGTCAGGTGAACACCAAAAAATGTGGTGCTCTTAACGATCTCTATCGAGGAGCTGTCGATGTTCAGCGGAGGTTGTTCGCTCCGTGCCCTCCTGAAGTCAAGAACCATCTCTTTTGTTTTGTTCTCATTCAGAGACAGGTTGTTGGCTCTGCACGAGTCCGTTAGCCGCTGCCCCTCCTCTCTGTATGCTGACTCGTCGTTCTTGCTGATGAGACCCACCACAATCGTCTCATCGGCGAACCTGATGATGTGGTTCGAGCTGTGTAGTGCTGCACAGTCGTGGGTCAGCAGAGTGAACAGCAGTGGACTGAGCACACAGCCCTGGGTGGCCCCCGTGCTCAGTGTGATGGTGTTGGAGATGTTGCGCCCGATCTGGACTGACTGAGGTCTCCCAGTCAGCCCGCATCTTGTATACATCTTTCAAGTCACGTCTCATCCTGCTCCCTGCAAAGAGAAAACTGTTCCCTTCCTCAACATGTCCTCACAAGACATGCTCTATGAAGTATAAATTTCAATGTCAATATACTGTCAATGTTTACACGTGTCACCACATACTAACCTAAGATTCATCTTCTTTTTGTCGTTGGCAGTAAACACATCTGGTTCCATGGTGTAATGGTGAGCACTCTGGACTCTGAATCTAGCGATCCGAGTTCGAGTCTCGGTGGAACCTTTTACTTGAATTATACACAGGGTGGATTATCTGTGACAATTTTAGTGAGAGGGCTCATCGGTCGTGAGACCACGCCTTTGTGTCTGAAGGCCTTACAGAAGGATTGAGTACGAGAGTACGAGCTGTCGCTGAACGGAGTACGAGCTCCGTGATGCTGATGGAGGATACAGTATTTTCGAAACTCGAAGACATACGTGATGACTGTAGTTTATATTATTCTCCTTCAGTTTTTTTTAAGAAAGTGTTTTATTTCTTGTTGGCGTCATGTTATTTTTATTGGGGGGTGTGTTTGGGCTTTGAAGTCTAATATTCCTGTTGGCGTTTTCAGATGTGACTGATCATAGCAGATGCATTTGTGGCTGAGGAGCTGGTGCAGGTGCAGGGTTTTAATATTCTGGATCATAGATTCATGGAGTCATAGAAAAGTACAGCACAGAAACAGGCCCTTTATTCCATTTGATCCGTGCTACATCATTTAAGCTGCCTAATCCCATCGACCTGCACTGGAGCCATATCGCTCCATACCCCTAACATGCACGCACCTATCCGAATGTCCCTTAAATATTAAAATCAAACGCATGCACCACTCATTCTGGCAGCTCGTTCCAACACTCTCACAACCATCTGAGTGAAGAATGTTCCTTTCCTGTTCTCCTTAAACTTTCACCTTTCACCCTTAACGTATGACCTCCGGTTGTAGTCCCTCCCAACCCCCGTGGAAAAAAGCCCGCTTGCATTCACCCAATCACTGGGAATTCATCTGTGCACTGGTGGTCGATACCAAAGGGATGGTTTGCATCTTCACTGGAAGGGGGTGGTGGTCAGTATCCTGAGGTTCATTGTTGTGTTTTCATCACACGTTTTCTGGCAAACGATCATCGCAATTGGCAAACAAGAGAAAATTTACAGATGCTGAAAATTCGAACAAACACAAAATATTGGAAAAGTACTTCTTCAATAAATGCTGCCTGACCTGCTGAGTTCTTCCAGCAATGTGTGTGGGTTGACCATCGTACGTAATAGTCTGTAACTTCCCTTTGGAATCGAAGGCAATTCGATGTGAGTGAACCGAGGCGAGGCGGCGGATCCTTAGCTGAGAGCGAGGAGGACACAAGCTTCGATCGATGTCAGCGCCCTGCTGAAGGCCAAATGGAGGTGACGAGGTTCGGGCACAATTGAGTCCGTGTTTTACTTTGGTAACAATGTTAGATCTGTGAAGGGAGCACTGGACTGAACTGCCTAGAGAAATTACACTTGCCAATGGAACTGTTTTGAACGTTGACATTAAATTTCTTGTAATGGACTGCTGAATCCACATCTCTGAAGCTGCTTCATGAGGATGAGCGTGAAGTCGGTTATTGCAACTACGGGGTAATGGGATCAGATTTAGGTAACTGTACGTACGATACCTATGTCACCAGTAATATCACAACTTCTGTTGATAGCACTGAGAGAGCCGGCTGGCAGACCTACTGTATTTATTGTCCCAGGGTATCCCCTTTCTATATAAATGGTGTCTCTAGTCTCAACAAACGGTGTCAAGGGGTTATTACAATTTGGCGTATGGAGTAACAAATAGATACCATTTGCCAACGTTGATTGATGAAAGAGACTGAGCAACGTTACTGGATTGTAGTGTTCCTGTTCTGGGACCGTGGATAGACAAAGAAAGCTAGAGGAAGCAGGATATGGCCACACATTTTAATTCCACGTCCCATTGTCCAGCAGAGAAAGCAGGTTCTCCCAGTGACCACACATTTTAATTCCCATTCTGATATGTCTATCCATAGCCTCCTCTACTGTCAAGATGAAGCCACACTCAGGTTAGAGGAACAACACCTTATATACCGTCTTGGTCACCCCCAACCTGATGGCATGAACATTGTATTCTCTACCTTCCGATAATGCTCCTCCTCCCCTTCTTACCCCATCCCTGATTTATTTATTTCCCCCTCCTTTTTTTTCTCACTCTGCCCATCACTCCTTTGCCTGTTCTCCATCTCCCTCTGGTGCTCTCATCTCTCTTTCTTTCTCCCTAGGCCGCCCGTCCCATGATCCTTTCCCTTCTCCAGCTCTGTATCCCTTTTGCCAATCACTTTTCCAGCGCTCGTATTCATCCCACCCCCTCCGGTCTTCTCCTATCATTTCGGATTTCCGCATCCCGCTCCTACTTTCAAATCTCTTGCTATCTTTTCGTTCAGTTAGTCCTGACGAAGGGTCTCGGCCCGAAATGTCGACAGTGCTTCTTCCTATAGATGCTGCCTGGCCTGTGTCCGCCACACTTCTCTCCGGGATCCTGCAACAGCCGCTCTTTGTAAACCTGCCCGGTTCCGTGTCCTACAAAAACAAACACGAGGAGACCGGGACTAAACATGGATTCCCCCCCTGGTTTGGGGAGAAGAGGCAGCAATGCACCTCACCGGGCAGCTCCTTCCCACCCCGCCTTCACCGCCCTACCTACCCCAGCCCGGGAATAGCTTCTCTCTACCCACTCACTTCGCATTCTGAGTTCAGTCGCTGTTACACTCCGCCTCTTTCTTGCAACCGCCATCTCCGGAGTCAGTGCCGATCTCCGAGCCTGTCTGTAGAGCTGCTCTCGGAGCAATAGGCTGCTGCTGGAAGGAGGACACCGGTAGCGCCCTACTCCCGGCCCAGCAGCTTTCTATTCCCGGCTGCTGTAAAACTGCTCCCGGGCATGTGTTCTGCTGTCCTGTCAATCAGGTCAAGGGGCGGAACGACGCTGCGCATGCTCTCATGTTTGAATGACGTCATAGAGCGAAACATCGCCGCTCCTTCCCTCAGTTCACTTGCTAAGCGTCTGTTCGGAGGGTCCGAGGCTGCGGGAGGGTCAGGGTGGATTTAAACCGGACATTAAGCATATTGCCCATTCGGCATCGTTCTTTCCAAAGTGTTTCAGCTGTTCTCCCTGCATTCTACAGTTACTCGGACACACTGAGGGAATCGGCATGAGTGCTGGGAAGTGTGTGAGTTTATATCTCACAGCAACAGCCTCTGTTTAATGTTTCGAAGTGACGGAATCGGTCACCGAGTGTAACGCCGAACGACGCTCAATTATAGACCCGTTCATGGATTACTAGAGAAAAGGTGCTGAGCACAACGTTCTCGGTAAACCCTCCCGTCCCGGGCTATCTGCCGACTGGGTTGCTTCATATTCTAAATGCCGACTTCAACACAGTTTTGTTTTATTCAAAAAATTCTCTTGTATTTCCAGTTTTCATTTCCAGCAGGAAAACGGTCTCCGCGCCAGGGAATCGAACCCTAGTCTACCGATAGATTGGAGGGGAGATTAACCACCACACTAATGAGGAATGAAGTAGGGTATGGAATATGTCATACGGATTACAAACAAGAGAAAATCTGCAGATGCTGGAAATCAAAGTAATGCAGACAAAATGCTGGAGGAACTCAGCAGTCCAGGCAACATCAATGGAAAAGAGTAAACAGTCGAAGTTTCTGTCTGAGACCCTTCATCAGGGCGATCATACGGATGTCAGGGTATAAGAGAGCTCACAGAGTCACTTTGATGTCTGTTTATTGAGTGTAGAGCAGGCTCCTTTCACCCATCCCATCTCACTGCGTGACTGGAGGGGTCTCAGGATTCTTTCGCGATTCAGTCAGTTAATGAGTTCAATGACTGGCCAAAGGAAGGGCTCCCATTAACTTCCAACTGCGTGTTCTTTCAATGGTTTGAAACATTTCTAATCAGGATTTGTTTTCCCCTTCGCTGATGCGTGAGACAGGGAACCATTTCTAGCTCCGACTCACTCAAGAGCCGATTTGCTCCCAAAATTTCATCAGTATGTGAACTTTGCAACAAGGGGGGAGAACGCGTTGGACCTAGTTTACACAAATATCCTCGACCCGTACCAGGCGGAGCCCCGCCCCCACCTCGGTTACTCAGACCACATCTCTGTTATGCTAATCCCAGCATACAGACCGCTCGTCAGGCGCTCCAGACCAGTTCAGAAGCAGGTGAAAACCAGGCCAGCAGGAGCCATCTCTGCTCTTCAAGACTGTTTTGAGCACACTGACTGGCACATGTTCAGGGAGGCTGCAACTGATGGCGACTCTACCAACTTAGAAGAGTAAACGGCATCAGTGACTAGCTGCATCAGCAAGTGAATTGATGATGTTACTCTGTCCAAGACCATCACTATACGCGCTAACTAGAGCCATGGATGACCGTGGAGGTGCGTGCGCTGCTGAGGACCCGTGACTCCGCCTTCAGAGCAGGCGACAAGGCAGCCCTAACAACAGCAAGGGCAAAACTGTCCCGGACCATCAGAGGGGCAAAGCGTGCACACGTCCAGCGAATCCACAGCCACTGCCAGGACAGCGGCGACACGCGGCGCATGTGGAAGGGCATCCAGGATATCACCAATACAGGACATCACCTGACTGTGGGTGATGCCTCCCTCCCAGATGCGCTGAATAACTTCTACGGCCGTTTTGAGGTGGAAAATGACGTGGCGGCGCGGAAGTCCACCCAACCCGCCACCACCCCCCCCCCTACAAATGACAAGGTGCTGTGTCTCACCGTGGCCGATGTGAAAAGAACCTTGAGCACGGTCAACCCACGGAAGGCTGCTGGACCAGACAACATTCCTGGTAGAGTGCTCAGAGGATGTGCAGACCAGCTAGTAGATGTTCTCACTGGCATCTTCAACATCTCCCTAAGCAGACCAACCGTTCCAATGTGCTTCAAGGGCACCACCATCGTTCCTGTGCTGAAGAACTCTTCAGTGTCCTGCGTAAATGACTGCCGTCCCGTTGCAATCACGTCCAACGTCATGACGTGTTTGGAGAGGCTCGACATGAAGCATATCAAGATCCTGCTGCCTCCCTCACTGGACCCCTGCAGTTTGAGTACCGGCCCAACCGCTCAACAGAAGACTCCAATACCATCATCCTCCACCTGGCACTAACCCACCTCGACAAAAAAGACACATATGTTTAGATGCTGTGCATAGACTTCAGTTCAGCATTCGACACAATCATCCCTCTGAAACTGAACACTATTGGGCCTGAACACCTCCCTCTGCAACTGGATCGTAGACTCCCTGACTGGGAGACCTCAGTCAGTCCGGATCGGGTGCAGCATCTCCAACACCATCACACTGAGCACGGGGGCTTCCCAGGACTGTCTGCTCAGTCCACTGCTGTTCACTCTGCTGACCCACGACTGTGCTGCAACTCACAGCTCGAACAACACCATCAAGTTCGCGGATGACACGACTGTGCTGGGTCTCATCAGCAAGAACGACGAGTCAGCTTACAGAGAGGAGGTGCAGCGGCTAAAGGACTGGTGCAGAGTCAACAACCTGTCTCTGAATGTGAACAAAGCGAAAGAGATGGTTGTTGACTTCAGGAGGGCACGGAGCGACCACTGCCCGCTGAACATTGAGGGCTCCTCGGTAGAGATCGTTAAGAACACCAAATTTCTTGGTGTTCACCTGGCGGAGAATTTCACCTGGTCCCTCAACACCAGCTCCATAGCAAAGAAAGGTCAGCAGCGTCTCTACTTTCTGCCTGCGAAGGCTGAGCAAAGTCCAACTCCCACCTCCCCGCCCCCAACTTCATCACATTCTACAGGGGTTGTATTGAGAGCATCTTGAGCAGCTGCATCACTGCCTGCTTCGGAAGTTGCACCATCTCGGATCGCAATAATCTGCAGTGGATAGTGAGGTCAGCTGAGAAGAACATCGGGGTCTCTCTTCCCGCCATAACGGACATTTACACCACACGCTGCATCCGGAAAGCAAACAGCATTATGAAGGACCGCACGCACCCCTCATACAAACTCTTCTCCCTCTTGCCGTCTGGGAAAATGTACCGAAGAATTCGGGCTCTCACGACCAGACTATGTAACAGTTTCTTCCCCCAAGATATCAGACTCCTCAATGCCCACAGCCTGGACTTACATCTCGCCCTATTGTCGTCTTTATAATTTATTGTAACGTCTGCTCTGATTTGTGCACTTCATGCAGTGCTGGGTAGGTCTGTAGTCAGTGCAGTTTTTTTTCTGTGTTTTTTTTTTACGTAGTTCAGTATAGTTTTTGTACTGTGTCATGTAACACCATAGTCCTGAAAAACGTTGTCTCATTTTTACTATGTACTGTAACAGCAGTTATGGTCGGAATGACAATAAAAATGACGACTTGACTTGCTTTTCCATACAGTCCGAACACAAGAGTGTTGTGTTTCGCCGGACTCTGGGAAAGACGCGACATCCACTGGTCGGGATAGGAACTGCAACGGGGTGAGGAATGATCCTTCAGAAAGCAGCTCGGAAACTGATAATCGAGTTACAGAACTGAATCTTATAGGAAAAGAGACGGTTCACTACCCGAATCTCCACTCCATCATCAGGCGATTCCGGTGTGGTGGTTAGCATAGCTGCTTTCTAACCAGTAGGCCTGAGTTCGATTCTCGGCCATTTGAAAGTCTACAATTTCATGCTATAAAAATAACCTCTTTCAGAGCACTATGTACATGAAACTCTTGGGACCAAGTCGACCACTCACACTAATTCATGGGCGATTTTCTGTGAGTCAATGTGTTTTATTAATTATCATTCAGTGTAGTAAATCAGAGATTGAATTCACATCCTTCATCTGGGATGAAACCAACCGGACTCCGATCGAGGACCCCAAATTAAATGAAAAACACGACACTAGTTCCGGCAAGTCCGTTAGTTCCAAGGACTCCGCTCGAGGAAACACACACTTTCTGGTCAAATCGAACAGACAGATTTCTGACCAAAGACAGAAATATTTTTCTAATATCCATCCCGGATATTCTCTCCTTTCCCCTCTTCCATCGGGCGGAACGCACAAACCCCTGAAAGAACGTATCACAGTCTCACGGATAGTTTCAGTCCCGCTGTTTTGTCTACTGAATCGTTTCTCAGTACGATAAGGTGTACGTTTGACCGCACAATCCACCTCGGTGTGATGCTGCAGCTTATTATTCACCTGCACTGTTCTTTCCCTGTCGCTGTTACACTTTATTCTGCATTCTGTTATTGCTTTACCTTGTGCGATCACAATGCACTGTGTAATGAATTCATCCCTATGAACAGTATGAACGGAGAAGGTTTTCACTGTATATCGGCACGTGTCTGAAATATAACAGTTCAAATTCCCATCGCGGCAGCAGTAGGGAGCCCCGGCCTCCGTTCAGCGCAGCGTTTCCCAGCTGGCAATGAAACACAACAGAGAAGAAACATCTGCCGGATCATTAGCCGCCAACCTTTCGGTTAACAGCCGAACGCGCTCACCGATGCAACGCAGAGGCAGATTTTGAGGAAAGTAGGAATAAATGGTTCAATTCTGTGTTGCAGAACGTGACCAACAATCGCTGCTGGGCTGGACCCGGTTTTTCACAGTCCACATGACCGGTTTGCATCAGAGAGTCACGGACAATATCAAACTGAAAATGTTGGAAATACAGTTATCAGGACTCGAAGCTGCACTAGGAAATCCCAATGGATCCCGGGTGCATCGTTGAACAATTTGGCCACGACTACACACTCCCTTCTGATTTCTCTTCCGGTGTTTATCCAAACGGAAGAAGTGCTGCGCCTGTCCATTCACCTCCTCCCACACAACATTCAGAGTCCCAAACAGTCCTTCCAGGTGAGGAAATACTTCAGCTGTGAGTTTGCCTGGGCCATCTACAGTATCGGGTGTTCCCAATACGGCCTCATCTCCAATTGCGAGACACAAGATGGATTGGGGAACCATTTTGTCGAGCAACTTTGCTCCGTCCACAACGAGCAGGATTTCCCAATGGTCAAACATTTTAACCGCACTGCCCATTCCCATTCTGACATGATGGCCCATGGATTCCTCTACTGTCACGATGAAGCCACTCTCGGAATGGAGAAGCAGCACGTCATTTTGCGTCTGGGTAGCCCTCAGACTGCTAGAATGAGCATCGATTTCTCTAACCCGGTAATTTCTCTACTCTCTTTGTTTTAATTTTCCATTCGGGATTCCCTCTTGCGTCTTCACTTTTCCTCGCATGTCTACGGCCTCCCTCTAGTCATCCAATCTAATTTCTGCTTTTCAACTCTTTTTTTTCTTTTCCACCAATCACCACCCAGCCTCTCATTTGTTTCCCTTTCCCCAAAATATCTACATTTTGTTCTTACCTGGCTTCAACTATCATCTCCCAGTTTTCAAAACTCCCATTTCCCCAACATATCTACCTTCCATCCTCACCTGGCCTCACCTATCACTTTGTAGCTTGAACTCCCTTCTCTTCCCCCGCGTTCTTATTCTGGCTTCTTCCCACTCCCTTTCCAGTACTGATGAAGGAACACGGCCTGACACTCCGATTTTTTTATTCCTCTCCATAGATGCTAACTGACCTGCTGAAGTCCTCCAGTGTTTCGTGTGCGTTACTCTGATTCTTGTGCCAAAAAATCCCCATCTTCCACCGTCGCCCACCCGGCCTTTGACTCCTTTGACTCCCCCTTCTTTCATTACCATAGTCTGCCGTGCTGGAATTTTCCCGCAGTTTTATTGTTCATACAATATAGAAATAGAAGTCCCGATTATAATAATCACTATCATTCACTTGGTCTCAGCAGATCCGCGGCTTTTCCTTTGCCCGATCACTTTCGCCCATCTTGACTGAAACTGAAAAATACCTTATTTTCTCCCTTTCCCAGTGGTGACGAATGGGTCTCCACCTGAAACATTAAATTTGTTTCCCTTTGTACTAATGTGACCGACGTGCGTGAACTTCGCAGTGGAGCAGCAAGTCGTTGCTTTATTTAACTTGCACGTTGACGTGAAAAAGAAGTGAAACACCCCGGCTCCTGGGTTCACAAAACGACCCGGAGAGACGCAGTGAGATCCGTGAGGCAGCCACTGGCCACTGGAGGGCACCGAGGGGCTGGGTCCTGTGTAGCAGCGCAGAACACTTCCAAGTTCAAAGTCAATTCATTAGCAAAACACAAATATGCCACCGATAGATGTGTCTCCTTGCGGGGATTTACAGTAAGAGCAAATAAGCAGAATATAATCAATGAAAGTTTGCACACAAGACGGACAATTAATGTAGAAAAATTAACAGACTGTGAAAATACAAAAACATAAAATAATAATAATAATAATAATAATAATAATAATAATAATAATAATAATAATAATAATAATAATAATAATAATAATAATAATAATAATAATAATAATAATAATAATATAAAGTTAACCAATGGGGGAGCATCTCTCCATGGAAAACATCCCCATGACCTAGGCAGACAAGATGTGAAGAAGCAAACGTGGAACGCTCGTCTCAGAGTTGGAGACCTCTTCCCAGAAACAGAGGGGTTCCTTGTGGCATTACTGGGCCAGGTGGTTAACCGAAAAATATTAGAAATACATAAAAAACGTCCTACACATTAATGACGATAAATGCCGAAAATGACAAGAGCCACCAGGAACAATCCAACACATTACCTGATTCAGCAGCAGTTTAACTCAATCTGATTACTTACACAGGAACAAAGCCACTATACTCTACACCACTAGAATGGTCGGCAGTCCGCAGCTATTGAGGAATGAGTGTGCGTCAGTACGCCCGGACTTCAGGTTTTACCAGCTTGAGCTGAGATAGTCATAATAATAATAACAAAGCAAAAATGTCGACAGCATGAAACGTCGAGTTTGAAAGTGAGTTGTGGAAGCAGACAGTGTTGGTGTGAGTGGAGTTGACTGAACTTATCACTCTAGTTCAAGTGGCGAATACATAAATTTAAACGTGAAATACATTGGTGCCCTGTACGAGTTTCTGCTGGTTTGATCGTCCATGTACAATATATTCAGTTTATGGCAATAGGAACGTAAGGAAGACAGGTCGTGGTAGTGTTGTTTTCTATATGTGGATATATGTCTTTTTTAATGAATGTATGAGGGACAGCATCGAGCGCACAAAACGAACGGCAATGGCCACTGGATCAACAGCGCCCCTGGATAGGTTGGAACCACCAACATTTTGGATAACAGCCGAACAGAGATCGGTGTTTCGACTGGCTTTTTACAATCTGTATCCATGGGAGGGATCAGGGATTCAAAACCGATATAAACACGTAGTCGGCAGGATTCGAACCTGCGCGGGGAAACCCCAATGGATTTCTAGTCCATCGCCTTAACCACTCGGCCACGACTACAAGTGCTCTAGTGTTCTTCCACCTATAATTTATATTACGGTAGAGTCAGATAGAGTTACTGACCAAATTAAACAATGGGATGTGTCATCAAAGAATATTAGATATCACGTCGGTTTAGCCAATGATGTTTTGCAGAATCCATCCCTTTTGGAATAAAGTTTGGAACTGGGGTTTAGATGTTAATTTACATCATATGATGTGTATTACGTCACATGTCGTCATTGCTCTGCTCTTTGTTCTAGAGGTTACCCATGGTATTTTCCCCAGTGTGTGTTTTAGAGCAACTTTAATAACTTCAGTGCGTGCGAGCACCATGCCTTTACACATTTATTTTTGCTGATTTTGTTTCATTTCATACAGTTATATTCCGTTTCAATATAGATTCATAGAAAACCTACAGCACAATAAAGTTCCTTCGGCTCGCATGTTGTGCTGAACATGGACTTACTTTAGAAGTTACCTTAATTTACGCATAGCCCTCTATTTTACTAAGGTCCATGTACCATTTTTTCCTAAACTCCATATACCGATAATACTAATTCCCGTTAAATAACCGATGCACAGTATGGTATGAAATAGTGTACTCTTATCATGGTTCTTCATGTTTTTATTCGGATAATATTTTTATATCCTTATCTGTATTTTCTGATTAGTCATGAATGCTGCTGTTCCTTCTGTGCCATATTCACTGAGACATATTAACAGTAATGTTATCCCCAGGATTTTCCGTGGATTGAAAAAGAGGAGATGTTGGCCACGGAGGATTTAAAATATGTAAGATAACATCGAACTCGAATGGCTCAAGGACAGTGGAAGCAGACAGATCAAGTGTCTTTGTACCAGCCATGTGCTTGGAAATTAAGATGTCATTTTGTGGAACCGTTTTACATCTTCCATTTTGTGAGAGGAAAATTTCTGTGTTTTAAAGCAAACAGAAAGTTGCTTCAGGTCATCAGCGGGTTAAGAGATCTTTTCCAAATTCGAAGTTATTTGTGAGGTGTTTTTGATATAATATAACATGCAAATGTGTGAATGTTGGGGTCAATGCCTGTCTGGAGTTATTTAAACTGGTTTCTAAAGGGAACAAAGATCCATAAATTACCAATTGACGCTTACTGGGAAGCGGGAAATAAATGGATCCTGGCCTGGAGAAGAGTCAACAAAAAGGAGATTTCAAGCCGATCAGATGACCTACGGCCAATGACACTGGAATGGGATAAATGAATTGGAAATTATGAATATAAAAGTGGAAACTTGGAATGTGCTAGCAGTGATAACTCTTTCCTGAAACCCACCATCTCAAGGAACAACCCCCAAGACACTGACTGGGAGAAGAAAGGATCGATCACGTGGCCAGCTGAGCTGCCTTAATTTGGTGATATAGTTGGGAGAAGTAATCTGAGTGAGTATTGGTACAGAGGGAACTGCAGAATTCTTGTTTCTAAGTTGCTGGCCCGGTGTCGACATAGTTACGTTGTTGTTTATGCGGAGACAGTAAAGTGCGAGTTTTGATTATTACAGATTACAGAGTGAATTTCGTAACCTAGTTCCATTGTCAACACTAGAAGGACGATCGATGGCCTGGAGCAAAAATACTCTTCCAAATGCACTTCAGAAATTCAATTTCTTATCTTACACACACAAAAAAAAATGATCTGGTTAATTTGCAGAAGTTGAAATGTCCGATCGTTGTAACCCTACCCACATGACATTTCCGTTTGATTTGTCAGCAGATCTGCTTCTCAATCTTCTACCAACTATGGAGAGAATCGCAGTATAATCCCAGCAAAGTGGTTGTTGGTTATTAGTTTATTTATTCCTAAACTCAGCTGACACCTACGAGGGGTGATTGATAGGTTCGTGCCCTAAGGTAGAAGGAGTCAGTTTTAAAAAAACCTAACACAAATATTTTTCAAAATAGTCCCCTCCTACATTTACACACTTAGTCCAGAGTTGTGGAACATACCGATCTTGGACCTCCAGAAAGTGTCCAAAGCATGGGGTGATTGCTAAATTCGTGGCCTGAGGTAGATGGAAATGAGTTATACAGCTCTCGTTGCATGCACACGCTGTTCAACTCTGTGAGTGAATGTGCAGAAAATTTGAAGATAATAGCTCATCGGGGGTGATTGATAAAATCGTGGCCTACGGTGGAAGGGGATGAGTTATTAACTTCAAACTTTCTGCATAATCACTCAAAGTGTTTGCTGGTGCATGTAACGGGAGTTAAAAACTCATTACCTACTACCTTAAACCACTAACTTATCAATCACCCCTGATGAGTTATTAACTTCAAACATTCCGAATTATCACTTAAAGAATTAACTTGCTTGTGGATGTAGCGAAAGCTGTATAACTCATCTACGTCTACCATAGGCCACGAACTTATCAATCACCTTCGTACATATACATCGGCTTTTCTAAAGAACATGCACAATCAGGATTTGTTTTCCCATTTGCTGATGTGTGAAACAGGCACCATTTGAAGCCCTTCCGACACTCTGAGAGTTCGGCTGTCACGCAGTCCGATCGCTGGTGAATGCTCATTGGCTGTTCTATAACTCCCGGCTGTGATAGACAATAGACAATAGACAATAGGTGCAGATGTAGACCATTCGGCCCTTCGAGCCTGCACCGCCATTTTGAGATCATGGCTGATCAACTACTATCAATACCCGGTTGCTGCCTTGTCCCCATATCCCTTGATTCCACTATCCATAAGATACCTATCCAGCTCCTTGTTGAAAGCATCCAGAGAATTGGACTCCACTGCCTTCCGAGGCAGTGCATTCCACACCTCCACAACTCTCTGGGAGAAGAAGTTTTTCCTTAACTCTGTCCTAAATGACTTACCTCTTATTCTCAAACCATGCCCCCTGGTACTGGACTCTCCCAGCATCTGGAACATATTTCCTGCCTCTATCTTGTCCAATCCCTTAATAATCTTACATGTTGCAATCAGATCCCCCTCACAATCTCCTTAATTCCAGCGCGTACACGCCCAGTCTCTCTAACCTCTCGGCGTAAGACAGTCCGGACATCCCAGGAATTAACCGTGTAAATCTACGCTGCACTTTCTCTACAGCCAGGATGTCCTTCCTTAACGCTGGAGACCAAAACTGTACACAATACTCCAGGTGTGGCCTCACCAGGGCCCTGTACAAATGCAAGAGGATTTCCTTACTCTTGCACTCAATTCCCTTTGTAATAAAGGCTAACATTCCATTAGCCTTCTTCACTGCCTGCTGCACTTGCTCATTCACCTTCAGTGACTGATGAACAATGACTCCTAGATCTCTTTGTATTTCTCCCTTACCTAACTTTATACCGTTCAGATGATAATCTGCCTTCCTGTTCTTACTCTCAAAGTGGATAACCTCACACTTATTCACATTAAACGTCATCTGCCAAGTATCTGCCCATTCAACCAGCCTATTCAAGTCACCCTGAATTCTCCTAACATCCTCATCACATGTCACACTGCCACCCAGCTTAGTATCATCAGCAAACTTGCTGATGTTATTCTCAATGCCTTCATCTAAATCGTTGATGTAAATCGTAAACAGCTGTGATCCAAATACCGAGCCCTGTGGCACCCCACTAGTCACCACCTGCCATTCCAAGAAACACCCATTCACCGCTACCCTTTGCTTTCTATCTGCCAGTCAGTTTTCTATCAATGTCAGTGTCTTCCCCCCAATGCCATGAGCTTTGATGTTACCCACCAATCTCCTATCTCGGACCCTATCAAATGCCTTCGGAAAATCGAGGTACACTACATCCACTGGATCTCCCTTGTCAAACTTCCTGGTTACATCCTCGAAAAACTCCAATAGATTAGTCAAGCATGATTTACCCTTGGCAATTCCATGCTGGCTCGGCCCAGTCCTATCACTGCTATGTAGATATGCCACTAATTCATCCTTAATGATGGACTCTAGCATCATCCCCACTACTGATGTCAGGCTGACAGGTCGATAGTTCTCTGTTTTCTCGCTCCCTCCTTTCTTAAAAAGTGTGATAACATTAGCCATTCTCCAATCCTCAGGAACTGATCCTGAATCTAAGGAACATTGGAAAATGATTACCAATGCATCCGCAATTTCCAGGGCCACCTCCTTTAATACCCTAGGATGCAGAACATCTGGACCTAGGGATTTGTCAGCCTTCAGTCCCATCAGTCTACTCATCACCGTTTCTTTCCTAATGTCAATCTGTTACTTTTCCTCTGTTACCCTACGTCCTTCGTTAGTGAAGACAGATCTAAAGTACTTATTAAATTCTTCTGTCATTTCTCTGTTTCCCATAACAATTTCACCCAATTCGTTCTTCAAGGGCCCAACATTGTTCTTAACTATCTTCTTTCTCTTCACATACCTAAAAAAGCTTGTGCTATCCTCCTTTATATTCCTGGCTAGCTTGCGTTCGTACCTCATTTTTCTCCCCGTATTGCTTTTTTAGTTAAGTTCTGTTGTTCCTTAAAAACTTCCCAATCATCTGTCCTCCCACTCACCTTAGCTCTGTCATACTTCCTTTTTTTTAATGCTATATAATCTCTGAATTCCTTTGTCAACCACTGTGGCCCCTTTCCCCCCTTTGAATCCTTCCTTTTCACGGAGATGAACTGATTTTGCACAATGTAAATTATTCCCAAGAATAACTGCCATTGCTGTTCCACTGTCTTTTCTGCTAGGATATCCGTCCAGTTAACTTTGGCCAGCTCCTCCCTCATGGCTCCATAGTCTCTTTTGTTCAACTGCAACACTGAAAACTCCGAGCTGCCCTTATCCTTCTCAAATTGCAGATAAAAACTTATCATATTATGACCACTATCTCCTAATGGCTCCTTTACTGCAAGATCGCTTATCAAATCCTGTTCATTACATAACACTAAATCCAGAATAGCCTTGTCCCTGGTAGGCTCTCGTACAAGCTGTTCCAAGAATGCATCCCTTAGGCACTCTACAAACTCCCTATCCTGGGGTCCAGCACCAACCTGATTCTCCCAGTTCACCTGCATGTTGAAATCCCCCATAACTACTGCGACATTACCTTTTCCACATGCTAATGTTAACTCCCTATTCAACTTGCACCCAATTTCCATGCTACTGTTTGGTGGCCTATAGACAACACCCATTAGGGTCCTTTCGCCCGTACTGTTCCTCGATTCTATACACACAGACTGCGCTTCTCCTGATCTTATGTCCCCCCTTTCAAAGGACTGAACCTCATTCCTCACCAACAGGGCCACCCCACACCCTCTGCCCACATTTCTGTCCCTACGATAGCACGTATACACTTGTACATTCATTTCCCAGGTCTGATCTCCCTGCAGCCATGTCTCTGTTATCCCAACAACATCATAGGTACCCATTCGCACCTGAGCTTCAAGTTCATCCGCCTTATTTCTGACACCATGTGCATTCAGATATAGACTTTTTAGCCGATTTCTCCTCTCTCTTTTTGAATCTCTGCCTATTGTGCTTAACCTAGCTCCCCGAACTCCCATCGGGCTATACGCACCTAAAATTTAGTTGTCCTTCCTAAATTTACTTATTCATTCTGCACGTTTAACTCCATGTTCCGCCAGACCATCCCTCTGTACAGGTGTCCTCCTTATCACTTGTTCCGCCTCACATTTCTCTACTACAAACTTAATATTCCGGAACCGTGTAGTCCCCACCTGTCCTTCATTCTTCATCTCGCTATTCTCTCTCACATTCTGGATCCCCGCCCCCTGCAAATTTAGTTTAAACCCCCCCCAAGAAGCACTAACAAACGTCCCTGCAAGAATGTTAGTACCGCTCCAGTTCAGGTGTAAACCGGTCCCTTCGGAACGGTTGTACAACTGTTGTATAACTCCCTCTGTTTGATGATGACGATGTCAACTGGCCGCAATAAAACCTGCTGCAGAGTGAGGATTGATCCGACAGAGAGCAGCTCGGGGTCTGTGGAATCACATGGAGCATGGGAGACGCTTCACTACTCGAAACTCCTGCAACATGGAGCGACAGTGGTATAGGGATGAGCATAGCTGCCTTTCAATCAGCTCACCCGGGTTCGATTCCCGGCGATCGCCATGTGTTGTACCTGTTTTTCAGCACCTGTCTCACAAACGTCTCGACCTGGAATCACTCAGCCACGTTACTTCTTTCTCTGTGAAATTAACATTTCTGCCCGTCGTTCGTCTGCCATTTTAGCCGAATGATTCTCTTTCCACATGACTTACCGCCATCGTGTATTGGTCTCGCCCCATCAGAGATGTCCCCCTTTTCACTTCCCACTCAACTTCTCACCTTCTTAGACACTGAAGGTTATCTTCTTCTCTCACCATTTCTAATTGAGTGTCACGATCGGAAAGGTTAATCCCATTTCATCACTCACAAATGTTTCTTGAGGTGATGAGTGTTTCCAGTATTCTCTGTTCAATCAGTTCAATACCAGACACAGCTTCATGCAGCGGAGAACAAGATGTGCTGGACAATCGCTGAGCACGACAGGAATTGTCGTTTTACCTGGAAATTCTCAACAAATCGCAGAAAATGATGGAGTGAGTGGACGGAAACTTAAATTGGAAGCACAAGTTTGCATTTTTTATTGAAAAGTGTCTTGTGTACACAGGTGACAACAATTTGCGGTAAAATATTCTGCTGAAGAATAGCAGACGATGGTTTGGATCTGCCGGCCTCTGGATAACGGGCCCAGCACATTCTCGCCGCGCCATTCTGCTGATAGGTAAATATCTCTGTTCCTCTCCTGTCCTTTTATTTGTTAATTTTTCCGCTTTCCCCCGATTATCTATTGTTTTGTTTGTTGGAATATTTTGCCTGTCTAATTTCCCTCATGTCTCTCTTACGCTTTCACCTTCTTCCCCGTCCTCCTCTCCCTGTTCATCGCTTCCTACCCCATCCGGTTATTATCCTGTCGCTGTGCTCCGACCCAGCCGGATATCTCGTTCCCGACATTTCAGCAACGGATGTGATTTTCATTATCATTCTGACCCTATTCCTACGGCCCCGCATTCAGACACACTGGTTATCTCCCTCTGAGTCTCCTTGTCTTCCTTCTCTTTGTCTGCGGCTGTTACTTAGGTTATAAACACGGGAGATTCTGCAGATGCTGCAAATCCAGAACACAGAATGCCGGAGCAAATCACCAGGCCAGACAGCATCTATGGGGAGGAGTAAACAGTCGATGTTTCGGGCGGAGATGCCTCCTGGCCCTCTGAAATTCTCCTCCACTTTGTGTATGTTACTTTGGTCAGTCTTCGACGTAACGAGCAGCGACGGCCATCTGTGGTGCAGCGGAGAATACACTGACACTCCGGGATTTATTTTACCAAACCCGAGACTCGGTCACCTCCCAATCCGTCCATATGTTCGAATGAAGGTCAGAATTCCGTCAGTTCTGAATGGACCGCAAATCACTGGGTCTCAATGTTAGAATCTCTATCCTCTGTAGGGTCCGGCCGTCGGATGCCTTGCCATTCTCGTACCAGACGGTTTAGAAAGTGGTTAGATCTCTTGTAAAATAAGAGATATAAAACAAGAGTGTTTACTGCTCATGTAAAATAAAAACTATGTTAGAATAGTGGCAGGGGAAGTCTCACTGGCTTCAGTCTCCTCAGGAGGTGGACACAACGGTGTGCTTTCTTGGTGATCTCTGTGGGCGGCTTTGGTGGTCCACTCTCTCTCTTGTGGAGCCATTTATTGATTTAACTGATTTAGTTGATTTAGTTAGCTCCTATTTGTTCCTGATTCTGCAATGGGATGAAGCGCATTCTCCAGCAGGATTTAGTGCCTGAGAAATCGATACAGCGAACGATTTGGAAAATCGATAGAGAAGGAGAGAGAGAGACTCCTGTGCAAGGTCTTCTCATCTTTTTCTCCAGTCCTGATGAAAGGTCTCGGACGGAAAGGAGGTGTGCGCTCTTGTCCTGGCCTGCAGAGATTAGATGACATTAAGATACCTCAATGCACAATGGGTTAATCTTTCCAACCAAATAGAAACCTCCGCAAAAGTGAAAAAGGATAACAGATTTTAGTACATTCCAGCCGAAAGCCAGTTGATTTCCTTAAATCTACCAATGATGGCATGGCCTCGTTTTTTAAAGTGCACTGACGGAAAATTGTTGTAGGCCGTAGCTGACATAGCTGAGGATGGTTTCGATCCATCGACCTCTGGGTTATGGGCCCAGCACGCTTCCGCTGCGCCACTCTGCTATGGGAAAAACAACATTGCTCTTCCATGAATGATGTGCAATCCCTTGCGGGTGTGTGTGTGTGTGTGTGTGTGTGTGTGTGTGTGTGTGTGTGTGTGTGTGTGTGTGTGTGTGTGTGTGTGTGTGTGTGTGTGTGTGTGTGTGTGTGTGTGTGTGTGTGTGTGTGTGTATCAGTCTGTGGGTGTTTGCACGTGTGTGTCTTGGTGTGGATGTGTTTTTTTGCGTATCTGTATATGTCAGGGTCTATGTTTCTGTTTGTGTCTTTGTCAGTGCCTGTATATGTCTTTGTCTTGTCCATGTCTGTGTATGTCTCACTCTGTGTCTCTGTGTCTGTATAATGTCTGCATCTCTCTCTCTGTCTGTTTCTTTCTATGTCTGTGTCGGTGCCTGTATATGTTTAGGTCTTATCTGTGTCTGTGTCTGTGTCTGTATATGTCTGGGTTTCCGTCTGTGTCTGTCCATGTTGCATCAATTCCATCTTTCCCCCTTATTCCTACCCACTTACTTCACTTCCGGTTGTTAATTCCACGTTCTGTCTCCACTTTTGTTTCTTTCTTCCTTACTTTCTGGATAACCCAGTTATTCTCTCTGTGTCGTTCATGCTTTATCCCACCTTGCACCTCGTTCCCCATACTCCGCCAGTGAATGTGGTTTATCTTATTTAATTCTTAACATGGACAATTCATCCCTCTTCTGGGGCTTCTTACAAAATACGACATTTTGAGCAGTAATACTGTATGATGGATGGGCAGGAGCTCGGGGATATAAACGACAGGACAGATGGATTGAGATGTGTTCAGTTGAATGTGAGTGAGTCTACAAAATTAAGGAAGGGCAATCAATCTGATGGGATTATGTTACACTGCTTCATCTCCATCAGTCACAGAGACAGATTATAGGAAGGAACAAAAACGGGGTTAACACTATGGGTGACTTCAGGCTAATCTCTGAGGGTGTTGACTCGGAACGGGTTTAAGATGGTGATGGTGAACTTAAGCGATTTCTGGCTGGTGGCTAATGAAACACGAACTATATTTCTGTTAAAATTCTAAATTATAGCCAGCAGTAGTCGTCAGGAGCATCTGTCCCACCTCCGCCAATAGACAATAGACAATAGACAATAGGTGCAGAAGTAGTCCATTCGGCCCTTCGAGCCTACACTGCTATTTTGAGATCATTGCTGATCATCTACTATCAATACCCGGTTCCTGCCTTGTCCCCATATCCCTTGATTTCCCTATCCATAAGATACCTATCTAGCTCCTTCTTGAAAGCATCCAGAGAACTGGCCTCCACTGCCTAACGAGGCAGTTCATTCCAGACCCCAACAACTCTCTGGGAGAAAAAGTTTTTCCTTAACTCTGCCCTAAATGACCTACCCCTTATTCTCAAACCATGCCCTGAGGTACTGGATTTCCCCAGCATCTGGAACATATTTCCTGCCTCTATCTTGTCCAATCCCTTAATAATCTTATATGTTGCAATCAGATCCCCTCTCAATCTCCTTAATTCCAGCGTGTACAAGCCCAGTCTCTCTAAACTCTCTGCGTAAAACAGTCCGGACATCCCAGGAATTAACCTTGTCAATCTACGATGCACTTCCTCTACAGCCAGGATGTCCTTCCTTAACCTTGGAGACCAAAACTGTACACAATACATCAGGTGTGGTCTCACCAGGGCCCTGTACAAATGCAAGAGGATTTCCTTGCTCTTGTACGCAATTTCCTTTGTAATAAAGGTCAACATTCCATTAGCCTTCTTCACTGCCTACTGCACTTGCTCATTCACCTTCAGAGACCGATAAACAAGGACTCCTAGATCTCTTTGTATTTCACCCTTACCTAACTCTACACCGCTCAGATAATAATCTGCCTTCCTGTTCTTAATCCCAAAGTGGATAACCTCACACTTATTCACATTAAACGTCATCTGCCAAGTATCTGCCCATTCACCCAGCCTGTCCAAGTCACCCTGAATTCTCCTGACATCCTCATCACATGTCACACTGCCACCTAGCTTAGTATCATCAGCAACCTTGCTGATCTTATTCTCAATGCGTTCATCTAAATCGTTGACGTAAATCGTAAACAGCTGTGGTCGCAATACCGAGCCCTGTGGCACCTCACTAGTCACCACATGCCATTCCGAGAAACACTCATTCACCGCTATCCTTTGCGTTCTATCTGCGAGCCAGTTTTCTATCCATGTCACTGTCTTCCCCCCAATGCCATGAGCTTTGATTTTACCCACCAATCTCCTATGTGGGACCTGATCAAATGCCTTCTGAAAACCGAGGTACACTACATCCACTGGATCTCCCTTGTCTAACTTCCTGGTTACAACCTCGAAAAACTCCAATAGATTAGTCAAGCATGATTTGCCCTTGGTAAATCCATGCTGTCTCGGCCCAATCCTATCGCTGCTATCTAGATATGCCACTATTTCCTCTTTAATAATGGACTCTAGCATCCTCCCCATTACTGATGTTAGGCTGACAGGTCGATAGTTCTCTGTTTTCTCCCTCCCTCCTTTCTTAAAAAGTGTGATAACATTAGCCATTCTCCAATCCTCAGGAACTGATCCTGAATCTAAGGAACTTTGGAAAATGATTACCAATGCTTTCGCAATTTCCAGGGCCACCTCCTTTAGTACCCTAGGATGCAGAGCATTTGGACCTGGGGATTTTTCAGCCTTCAGTCCCATCAGTCTACTCATCACCTTTTCCTTCCTAATGTCAATCTGTTTCATTTCCTCTGTTACCCTATGTCCTTGGCCCATCCATACATCCGGGAGATTGCTTGTGTCTTCCTTAGAGAAGACAGATCTAAAGTAGTTATTAAATTCTTCTGCCATTTCTCTGTTTCCCATATCAATTTCACCCAATTCATTCTTCAAGGGCGCAACATTGTTCTTAACTATCTTCTTACTCTTCACATACCTAAAGAAAAGCTTTTGCTATCTTCCTTTATATTCCTGGCTAGCTTGCGTTCGTACCTCATTTTTTCTCCCCGTATTGCCTTTTTAGTTAAGTTCTGTTGTTCCTTAAAAATTTCCCAATCATCTGTCCTCCCACTCACCTTAGCTCTGTCATACTTCCTTTTTTTTAATGCTATGCAATCTCTGACTTCCTTTGTCAATCACTGTGGCCCCTTTTCCCACTTTGAATCCTTCCTTCTCCGGGAGATGAACTGATTTTGCACCTTGTGCATTATTCCCAAGAATAACTGCCATTGCTGTTCCACTGTCTTTTCTGCTAGGATATCCGTCCAGTTAACTTTTGCCAGCTCCTCCCTCATGGCTCCATAGTCTCCTTTGTTCAGCTCCAACACTGATACCTCCGAGCTGCCCTTATTCTTCTCAAATTGCAGATAAAAACTTATCATATTATGAACACTACCTCCTAATGGTTCCTTTACTTCAAGATCGCTTATCAAATCCTGTTCATTACATAACACTAAATCCAGAATAGCCTTGTCCCTGGTCGGCTCTCGTACAAGCAGTTCCAAGAATGCATCCCTTAGGAACTCTACAAACTCCCTATCCTGGGGTTCAGCACCAACCTGATTCTCCCAGTTCACCTGCATGTTGAAATCCCTCATAACTACTGCGACATTACCTTTGCCACATGCCAATGTTAATTCCCTATTCAACTTGCACACAATATCCATGCTACTGATCGGTGGCCTGTAGACAACACCCATTAGTATCCTTTTGCCCTTACTGTTCCTCAATTCTATCCACACAGACTCTACTACTCCTGATCCTATGTCCCCGCTTGCAAAGGGCTGAATCTCATTCCTCACCAACAGGGCTACCCCACCCCCTCTGTCCACATTTCTGTCCATACGATAGCACGTATACGCTTGTACACTCATTTCCCAGGTCTGATCTCCCTGCAGCCATGTCTCCGTTATCCCAACAATATCATAGTCTACTCCCAAGTCTACTCCCAGGTCTACTCCCGCCTGAGTGATTTCGGCCTCACGATCAACCCGGCCAAATGCCAGTTCGGTCTCGATACCATCGACTTCCTGGGCCACAGGATTACCAAAGACGTGGCAACACCTCTGCCCGCCAAGGTAGTCGGGATCCCCCACATTGCCCGGCCCAACACAGTCAAAGGCCTGCAGCAGTTCCTTGGTATGGTGAACTGCTACCACCGTTTCCTCCCCTCAGCAGCCCGTATCATGCATCCTTTGTGCACCCTGATGTCGGATAAAGGCAAGGACATTACTTGGGACGAGGAGGCCGCGGCCGCTTTCGTTAAAGCCAAGGAAGCCTTGGCAGATGCCGCGATCTGGTGCACCCCAGAACGGACGTTCCGACCGCCCTCACGGTGGACGCATCCGACACAGCTGGCGGTGGGGTGCTGGAGCAACTCATCGAGGGGCGCTGGTAACCCCGGGGTTCTACAGCCAGCACCTACGATCACCCGAACTCAGGTACAGTGCTTTCGACCGGGAACTGTTGGCACTGTATCTGGCAATCCGGCATTCCAGGTACTTCTTAGAAAGCAGGCCGTTAACCGCTTTCACGGACCACAAACCTTTGCGTTCACGAAGGTGTCTGATCCCTGGTCGGCTCGCCAGCAGCGACATCTGTCCGACATCTCTGAGTACACGACGGACATCCAGCATGTCTTGGGAAAGGACAACGTCGTGGCGGACGCACCTTCGACCAGCTATCCGGGCCCTGTCGCTAGGGGTGGACTATGCAGCACTGGCGGTGGCGCAGCAGGCAGACGACGAGATGCCCAGATACAGGACCGCAGTCTCGGGTTTGCAGCTGCAAGACTTTCTCGTAGGCCCAGGTGATAGGACCCTCCTGTGCGACGTGGCTACCGGCTATCGTCCCGGCAGCCTGGAGGCGGCGAGTTTTCGACTCCATACACAGTTTGCCGCACCCATGTATCAGGACAACTGTCTGTCTGGTCTCCAGCAATTTCGCGTGGCACGGACTTCGCAAGCAGTTCTGTGAGTGGGCCAGAACTTGCGCGCAGTGCCAAACAGCCAAGGTGCAGCGGCACACTAAAGCCCCGCCACAGCAGTTCGAACCCACCCACCGGAGGTTCGACCACATTCATGTCCCGAGGAGCGCGGGACCTCCTAACTATGGTAGACCTTTTCACGAGGTGGCCAGAGGCGGTCCCGCTCACCGACACATCTGTCGATTCCTGCGCCCGAGCACTGTTTGCAACCTGGGTAGCACGCTTCGGGGTACCGGCCCACATTATTCCGACAGAGGCGCCCAGTTCACCTCCAGCCTGTGGTCGGCTGTGGCCAGCCTGTTGGGAACGCAGCTACACCAAAAGACTGCCTACCACCCACAGTCGAACGGACTGGTGGATCACTTCCACCGTCACTTGAAGTCAGCTCTCATGGCCTGCCTGAGAGGACCTAACTGAGTGGATGAGGTTCCCTGAATCCTGCTTGGATTTCGCACAGCGCCCAAAGAGGAACTGCACGCCTCGTCTGCCAAGTTGGTGTACGGCGCACCCCTGCTCTTCCCAGGATAGTTCATAGCAGCCCCAAGGGGGCACGAGGAAGAACCCGCAGCAGTCCTGGACAGACTACGCGAAAGGCTCGGCAACCTGGCCCCTGTACCGACTTCACAGCACGGACGGACCCCGACCCATGTACCCAAAGACCTGCAGGACTGTAAGTTTGTGTTTGTATAAAGGGGCGGACACCGGACACAGCTACAGCGGCCGTACGAGGGGCCGTTCAGGGTGATCAACAACAATGGGTCCACGTACGTTGTGGACATTGGGGAAAAACAGGAGGTATTCACGGTGGACCGACTCAAACCAGCCCATGTGGACTTGGCGCAGCCGATCGAGGTTCAGGCACCGCGGCGCAGAGGCAGACCTCCGAAACAGAAGCTGATCCATACTGTGGACATTGGGGGATGTATCGTCGTTTCTGGGGGGAGTGGGTGCTATGTGGCGACCCACTTTCTGCGCAGGCGAACCGGCTCACAAATAGCCAGCGCGCGGGGAGAGACTTTGGTCATACGCCTCTGACGTCATTTCCGCCCGGAGAGGGCGGGCGCTAGGGATTAAATTCCAGCGCCGCGAAGTTTGAATAAACTGGTCTCGAAACGACTTACCGACTGCGTGTCGTTGTCTGTAGCTCTGTATGGTACTACATCGCTACAATTTGTTATTTTCCTTTCCTTCGGCCTGCTGTGCAGATTAGACTTTCCCCACACATAACCACCCCACCCCCGCCCCCAGTCGAGCATTTTTCATGAATTATTTGCATCATTTGCAGGTTTCCCATTAGCTGCTCTGATTGACAGCTTTTTCGGACCCCTCTCTTCGCACTGGTGGTATGTCTTACAACAGGTTATTATTTTTCTTTTTGGCCTGTCATTCAAAGTGGTGGTGAATTGTGAAGAAATGTCATCAGAACTTACAGACGCCTCGCAGACCAGAATGTGTTATTTGTCAAATATTGATTAATCTGAGGATTAACAATATATCGATGGTGTTGGGCCTGGGCTTAGTTTGGCTTTATGTACAGATGATGGGGTCTGTGGAAAAGGGGTTGCAATACTGTCTATGTGGTGAGGTCTGAACAAGCAGTGTTAACAGCAATGGAAAAATTGTCTTTGGACTGGGTTTTAAATTTTCTGTGACTAAATCAGAATGTGTGTGTTTTTTTCAAAAGCAAACACGAGGAATCTGCAGATGCTGGAAATTCAAGCAACACACACAAAATGCTGGTGGAACACAGCAGGCCAGGTTGCATTTTTAAGGAGAAGCACTGTCGACGTTTCGGGCCGAGACTCTTCGTCAGACTAACTGAAAGGAAAGATAGTGGACAGTGCTTCTCCTTATAGATGCTGCCTGGCCTGCTGTGTTCCACCAGCATTTTGGATGTGTGTGTTTTACTCGGAAACATGGTGCGGATTATATTCACCTTACTGTGTATGAGATTTTGCTGTCTAGTGTTCCTGTGTTTAAATATATCGGGCTTAGGCTGATATGGAGAGCATATGTAAAGTTTTATTTAAGATTTTTAGAGGGTAAATGTAAGCAGGTCGTTAACTGGGCATGACTGTGGCTCATCCAGGGCTGTTCCGTTGAAACTTTATTGTCCATTAATACAGGTTGTTTCATTTATAGAGAGGCAGCTCGTTCAGTTTTATACAGGTCGGATGTTCTACAGACCAGTGCACTTTCACTCTGTAGTGGAGCATTCCCGACCACAGCTAGAGATGCATCGGAGGTTAAACAAGGCGAGATGTTTCTCGACATGCCGAGAGGAGAAAATGAGCCCTGCAAACTTCACTTGATTAATAGGGTGAGAACGTCACGTCAGACTAATTCTGTTTTAATGCTTTGTTGGGAATATACCAGCAGAGCTGATAAATGTTTTCTGCAGACACTTACAGAATATGGGTGGGAATATGGTCCTGGGGATTTTTGGATAAGTGGTCTTGCCAGGAGGTCCATCATGGACATTTCCAGCTGTGGGAATAGATTTGAGATTACTAGAGGATAAACAAATTCTTGTGGTGGTGAGAGGGCGTCTGGTCATTTACGGCAGCCAGTATTATTTCCTTTTTGCCTATCTTTACAGATGGTTCTAAAAACCCAGTTAGTGACTGGGTGGGATCAGGAATATTTATCTACAGCTGCCCCCCTCACTCAACCCCCTGCAGTTTGCTTACCGTCCCAACCGCTCAACAGTGACGCCATTGCCATCACCCTCCACCTGACCCTAATGCACCTGGACAAAAAAGACACATACATTCGGATGCTGTTCATAGATTTCAGTTCAGCATTCAACGCAATCATCCCTCAGAAACTGACTGAAAACTGAGCCTATTGGGCCTGTACAACTCCCTCTGCAACTGCATCTTAGACTTCCTGACTGGGAGACCTCGGTCAGTCCGGATCGGGAGCAGCATCTCCAACACCTTCACACTGAGCACGGGGGGCCCCCAGGGCTGTGTGCTCAGTCCACTGTTGTTCACGCTGCTGACACACGACTGTGCTGCACACAAGGTTCGAACCACATCATGAAGTCCGCCGATGACACGACTGTGCTGGGTCTCATCAGCAAGAACGACGAGTCAGCTTACAGAGAGGAGGTGCAGCGGCTAACGGACTGGTGCAGAGCCAACAATCTGTCTCTGAATGTGAACGAAACAAAAGAGACAGCTGTTAACTTCAGGAGAGAACCTCTTCCCGCTGAACATCGACGGCTCCTCGGCAGAGGACGTTAAGAGCACCAAATTTCTTTGTGTTCACCTGGTGGACAATCTCACCAGGTCCCTCCACAGCAGCTCCAGAGCAAAGACAGCACAGCAGCATCTCTACGTTCTGCGAAAGCTGAGGAAAGTCCATCTCCCATCCCCCATCGTCATCACATTCTACAGGGGTTGTATTGAGAGCATCCTGAGCAGCTACATGGCTTCCTATTCCGGGAATTGCACCATCTCGGATCGCAAGACCTTGCAGCGGATAGTGAGGTCAGCGGAGAAGGTCATCGGGACAATCCCCGCCATCACGGAATTTACACTACACACTGCATCCGCAAAGCAAACAGCATTATGAAGGACCCCGTGCACCCCTCATACAAACTCTTTTCACTCCTGCCATCCGGGAAAAGGCACCGAAGCATTTGGGCTCTCACGACCAGACTTGATAACAGTTTCTTCCTCCAAGCTATCAGACTCCTCAATACCCAGGCCTGGACTGACACCTTACTTCCCTATTGCCCTGCTTAGTTCAGTGTAGTTTTTGTACTGTGACATGTAACACCATGGTCCTGAAAAACGCTGTCTCATTTTTACTGTGTCCAGTACTTAGCAGTTATGGTCGAAATGACAATAAAAGTGCCGACTTAATGCTGAGGTGGGAAAAAAGTTGTTTATGGCATTATCATTAGTCTGCAATGGGTCGAACGAGTCAAAAAGAGTTGTGATCTGCCCAGACCCTGCCTCGGTACTGTGGAGTTTGTAATTGAAGTCTTTAAGAAGACCATAGCTGATCTGTTGATGGAGGTGTATTATGATCTATATGCTCTGAAGTGTGCGATAAAAACACAGAACACAGACCATAGAAATTTACAGCACATTACAGGCCCTTCGTCCCACAATGTTGTCCAGAACATGTAACCTACTCTAGAAACTGCCTGGAATTTCCAAGAGGCTCCTAAAAGACCCTATTGTATCCGCCTCTACCACCGCCGCCGGCAGTGCATTAGACTCACCCACCACTCTCTGTGTGAAAAACTTAACCCTGACATCCCTCCAGTACTTATTTCCAATCACCTTAAAACTATGCACCCTCGTGTTAGCCATTTCACCCCTGGGGGGAAAAGCCTCTGGCTATCCACGGGATCAGTGCACCTCATTATTGTATGCATCTCTATCAGGTTACTTCTCAGGCTCCGTCGCTCAGAGGAGAAAGGGCCAAGTACACTCACCAGAGTGTACAGCTTTCATTGGCACCTACACATCTGGGTGTGTCGGGTAATGAAAGGGCAGATGTTACAGCTAAACAGACACTTGCTAAGTCTGAGGTAGATATTATAGTTCGTATGCGAAAGCATGAAGTCAAATGTTGCAGTAGATTGCCTGGGGTTGGGAAATAGCAGAGAGTCTGGGATAACAGTTCCACTAGGAGGTGGTATTATAGTTTGTTTTCATCAGTCCAAGAGTGGCACCTTTTGGGAAGGAATAGGAGGGAAGATGTGTGGTTTATGAGACTAACGGTCGGACTTGCGGGTTTGCATTCCTCATTGACACTTGTTGGGTAGTAGGGGAATGTGTCGTGTGATATTCGTAATGTCCCAGAGACGTGGAACATGTGATCATGATGTGCGGCAGATATTCTTTGGAACGTAGGAAGCTGTTTAGGCATTTAATGGGTGGAGCAAGGGTGCGGAATTTGCAGGATCTACTGGCACCTGAGGCAGGGACAGTTATGTTACGTAGGACCCTGGCTAGCGTTTTAGTTAAAATAGATTTGGGACGTAGCATCTGATCCCCATCAAGCGTCCCTTCATACTCCATTACAGAAGGTGGTGCTAATGCAGCAGATGGGAGGAAGTAGGAGGAGAGTGAAACAAGTCTGGGAAGGCGGCCCCTGCTACCCTGCCGACTTTACCATTGCAGTCAATCCTGGCGACCCGTCATTGAGAGCCCATTGGGGGCTCCGTCAGCACATGTAGATCAGTGCGACAAGAATCAGGCCTGGCTCCGCCTTCTCCATGACAGCTGGGAAACGGAAAACGCCTTTGTCCCCGCTGCTGAGGCCCACATGGGGATCTCTGGGTTTGTGATCGCGATATGATGAAAACTTATCACGCTATTATAGAGTTTCTCTCCGCCCAAATGCCCCATGGAATTCAGGGTGAAAGGTCTTCGAGCAAAACGTGGATTCCGTTTCTCCTTTCACAGATGCTGAGCATTTCCAGCAGTTTCTGCTTTTACTTCAGGACCATTTCTGTTTCTCTGACTCTGCAACACTGCTACCCCTGTCACATGTGAACATAGTTATTGTGGCCGAGCGGTTAAGCCGATGGGCGACGAATCGATTGTGTTGTCTCTGCATAGGTTCGAATCCTGGCAATTACCTCTCGCTACACACACAGAGTGCTGGTGACGAAAACCTGACGAAAGGTCTCGGCCCGATACGTCGACAGCGCTTCTCCCTTTTGATGCTGCCTGCTGCGTACCACCAGCATTTTGTGTGTGTTGCGTGAATTTCCAGCATCTGCAGATTTTCTCCTAATTACTTCTCGCTTCCTTTTTATGTTTTATATTCTTTGTGAATCTCTGATCCGACTCACGGACACAGATTTTAAAAGAACCGCTGCAAACACCAATATCTGGTCACCGTATCTAAACCCAGGAAAACCGATTTATTCCAATTTCTTTCAGGATGTCTCTGTGGCGCAATCGATCAGAGCCTTGCGCTGTTAGACGGAAAATCAGTGGTCGATGTCACTCATAGCCTCTGAAAATCCTGCACTTTTGTTGTCCGTTGTGTGTGCTCCTATTTTACTTATTAAAAGCGATAACCACATATATAAAATAGAATACTACCCCCAATTGCCTTTCCTTGCATGCAGTTTGCCATGACATGAATGGACAGAACATGGATATGCAACCAATACAAACTCTCATTTGCCAGCACAAAATCTGACATTTGTTTTGCAACCAATACGTGTCGCGGCCGTTATATCGGATCTAGTTCCTCGGTGCCCGCTAGTTGCAGGCTGCTTTAGCAGAGGACCCTGACCCTCAATGTGGCAGCTGGCTGATTTATTGACCTCACTGTCTCTCTCTGTCATTTTCCGACCCAGGAGTCCGGATGTTTTGTTCACGTCGTCATGCAAGTTAAAAAAAAAAACACAGCTTGACATCCTCACAACTCGGTTGACGGTATTCCTGACTACAGGGAACAATGTTAATTTGGGTAGTTAATGATCATTCTGTTTCAGTCTGCAAGAATGTGACAAGTGATTTCCGATTTAAGCATTCTCTCTTTAATTTGGCGTGGATGCGAATTTCCAAAAATTTCCTGTTTCAATTCAGGGCTAACATGCAGTCTTTGGTGAAATATTTACTTCATCCGTCTTTACGACGGCCTTTTAAAATAATGCTTTGATTTAAGAAACCTGTTACTGCTCTTTGCCTTAAATTCCTTAAATTTTACAGGTCAGTGCTGTGGGGCCGAAAAACAGTCACGTTTTCTTTTCTCCCTGATGGAGCTCCCCACAATGAGAATAAATCGAGGACAGGTCAGACATATCTTCATATACAGAAGGGATCAAAGGGCGTGCGTAGTGATCGGGAAGAGAAACTGAGGTTAGATGAGCGACCAGGATCGAAATGAATGGCGGAATTGTCTCGAAAAGCCGAATAACCTACTCCGACTTCTATTTTCTATCCTTCAACGTCCAGCCTTTGTGATCTGAGTCTCAGACAGAAGATATCATCGTTCATTTGCCACTAGGGACGTAGCTCAGTGGAGATGCGCATGCGTGAAGTCCACGGTTCAAACCCAGTATTTCCACACTGTTGTTTGTGAAGTTTGAAACCTGGGTGGAAAATCCCAGATGGAGAAATTTTCCGCGCGATGGTTGGCCTTTCATTGCCGTTGTTGAGACGCCGGGATAAGCCTGTGACACGTGGGACAGTTTAGAATCGTTTCTTGCTGTATATCAGTCCTCGATAGAGAAATTCTAAAAACACCTCCACTTTTAGGGAAGGGACGAAAGCCCAGCCGTGATGTTCTCAACATTAGAACAACAACTATAATTCTCATTGAGACCTACTGAATTTTGAAGAACCAGGATCAGGTGGACGTGGAGAGGATGTTTCCTCTGGTGGGGGTATTCAGAACTAGAGGGCACAGCATCAAAATTGAGGGGCGACCTTTTAGACTGAGTTTAGTGGGATTTTGCTTTTAAACAGAGTAACAAATCTGTGGAATTGCGGTGGAGGCAAGTGTATGGGGTTGAGTGGGACCCGGGATCAGCCGTGATGGAACGGCGGAGCAAACTCGATTAGCTGAGTGACCGATTTCTGTTCTTATGTTTTATGGTTTTATGGTCTAACTAAATCCCGATGAAGGGATTGTTTGAGGGACGTGCTTGCGATGCGGAAACCAAGTCAGCATCTAAATCCGCGAGATCCGTTCACAGGGAGACGAGGTGAACTTCTGGTTCAACTTGGAATCTAACATTTATTCAATGATTAGGACCGGATGGGAACGTTAATGGGACCTCGGGATTGAACGTAGTGACTCCCGAGTGTGGTTCAAGATGACGTTTTATGTAAGAAGTCCCACAAGAGGGATGAATTGTCCACGTCAACAATTAGATAAGGTAAAACACATTCAATGGCGAAATATCGGGAACGCGGTGCAAGATGGGATAAAACACAAACGACACAGAGAGAATAACTGGGTGGTTCAGAAAGAAAGAAACGGAAGTGGCGACAGAACGAGGTAAAACAAGGAATTATCAACAGAAAGTGAAGTAAGTGGGTAGGAATAAGGGGGGAAGATGAAATTGATGCAACATGTACAGACACAGATAGGACCTAAACATATACAGGCACCGACACAGACACAGACAGAAACAGACACAGACCCAGTCATATACAGAGACGCAAAAACACAAATCCACACCAACGCACACACACACACTAACGCACGAGATTTCACATCATTCATGGAAGAGCAATGTTGTATTTTTCATAGCAGAGAGGCGCAGCGGAAGCGTGCTGGGCCCATAACCCAGAGGTCGATGGATCGAAACCATCCTCTGCTATGTCAGCTGCTGCAAACAACAATTTTCCGCCAGTGCGCTTTAAACCACGAGACCATCCCGTCATTGGTATATTCAAGGAAATCCACAGGCTTTCGGCTGGAATGTACTTTAATCTGTTATCCTTTTTCACTTTTTGCGGAGGTTTCTGTTTGGCCGGAAAGATTAACCCATTGTGCATCGACGTATCCTAATGTCATCTATTCTGTGCAGAATGAAGCCGTGTCCTTTATAAAAACAGAAGAATGCTGGAAACACGCAGTGGGTAGGCAACGCTTGCAGAAAGGAGAAGAGATTTAATGTTTCTGGTGGATGCCCGTTCGTCACAACTAGGAAAGAGAGAAAATAATCAACACACAGAAAATGTTGGATGAACTTAGCAGGCCTGGCGGCATCTTTGAAGCAGAGCGCGCTCGACGTTTCCAGTTGAGACCCTTCATCAGAACTGGAGGAAAAAAAAGAGAAAACCATGCATAGGAGTGAGTGAGTGAGTAAGTCAGTTTCTCTCTCTCTCTCTCTCTCTCTCTCTCTCTCTCTCTCTCTCTCTCTCTCTCTCTCTCTCTCTCTCTCTCTCTCTCTCTCTCTCTCTCTCTCTCTCTCTCTCTCTCTCTCTCTCTCTCACACCTCTCTTTCCCCCTTCCCTCCCTCCCCGAAATCGTTCCCTGCATCGATTAGTCAGACAATAAATCCTACTGGGGAATGACTCTTCATCTTAATGTCAAATCAGGTACAAATGGGAGCGTGTCCTCTTTCCAGTGCTCGATAAAGAAGTAGCTGAATCGGGAAGGATTCTCGAGTCCTCTCCGGTCGCAGAGGAAGAAATGTATGTCTGAAAAGCGCCGGTTTCGCAGTCTCCGAACAACTATCGGTTTGACCCCGCGAGACCTCGTGTGTTCGGACATCTGAATGGCAGATCGCACTTTCGCGCTGGTATCTCGTCATGGTCAGTATACCCGCCCGTCACGGAAAAGACGGGGATTTCATCTCCCCGATGAGGAATTAGTTTTGCTGTTTCCATATTAAATGTGATTCAAAACGAAATTTCAAAGCAAAAAGATGACGTACATCCGAGTTTGTGGTAAAAATGATCAGTTCACTGGGGTTGTTGAACAGTCCGGTCTGCAGTGATCCCGGGAAGGGAGAATCTCCTGATAGGTGTTCTGCTGCTTCAGAGATCCTCTCAACGACTCTGTATATCAGCGCCATTCCGTCTAATCCTCAGTGACAGAGTCCAATGTTCGCTAAAATATTTTCATCAACCACCTCTGCAATACTTTAAGTTTTCAGCAAAGGCGGGTCTGACTCTCGATTTAAGGACTACGGTTCACCGAGTTAGAAAGGAGGAAGAGATGGAAACCGACGCCTTGGCCCAGCCCAGGCCACCCTGCAGAGACAGAGTGAAATTCCCTCCTCCAAATGTGCCCCCACAGCTCAGGGTGAAAGGTCATCGACCTGAAACGTGAACTCTGTTTCTCCCTCCGCAGACGCTGTCTGAGCTATGGAATATCTCGGGCAGTTCAGATTTTACTTCAGTTATTGTCCTGTTCTCTCAGACACGGGATCGATACACGCCTCATACGTTCCGGCACACAGTGACCACATTCCATGTAAACTGCCCTTCTGCCTGGCCTGCCCAGTTGTGAGGAGTGTGCAGTCCTGGCTGAATCGCTTGGAGATGCGCTATGAATTTATTGGGTATCCCTTGCGCAGCTTCTAATTCTGACAAATATTTGTTCCTAACCTTTTCTTTTTATAGTGTCCGCGACACTCTGATGCAAATCATTCACACAGATTGTGAAAAGCCGTCCTCAGCATCGAACAGTAGTCAGCATCTTCCAGCGAAGAAATGGGCCATTTAATCCCTCTTTCATTCCCTGTCTTTGTGACGAAATCCGTGAACGCGTTCGGCTCTTGACGGAAAGGTTGGTGGTTCGAGCCCACCCAGGCTGCTTGGTGATCCAGCAGCTTTTACTGTGCATTTCATTGACTGCTGGGATAGGCTGTTCTGTCCGGAGTAGGGGGAATGGGGAGGGGTGGGGGTGCTCCTTTTCTGCTGCCGTACAGAGTTCAGTGGGGAATAAAATTATTTTGTTTTCGTCACGTAGCCAGATACAATACAAGGGGTGATTGATCAGTTTGTGGCCTAAGGTAGAAGAAGATGAGTTATACAAGTTCTTGTAACAGGCACGTGCAGGTTAACTCGGGTTTCAATGATTATGCAGAAAGTTTGGTTAATAACATCTCCTTCTACTTCAGGCCACGAACTTATCAATTACCCCTGCTGTGGACCACTTCTGAAGTTCCAAGACGCTGACTTTTACAAAGAAGGGATCTGTATGCTCCACGGCAGCTGGACTAAATGTTTAAATGTAAGAGGGCATTGTGTTGAAAACTAAATCTGTAAGATTTTCCAAAATTGAGTCCTTCTACATTAGGCCACGAACTTAACAATCACACCTTGTATGTGACAAAAAACTTCTCTTCCATACTTTTCATAGACATCAAATCATTACACAGTGCATTGAGAGAGAACGAGGTAAATCAATAATAAAATGCAGAATAAAGTGTAGCAGGATCAGAGAAAGCACATTGCGGGTAAACAATAAGCTGGAGTGTCATAAGGAGGTTGATTGTAAGTTCAAGCGTCCATCTTTTTTTTTCACTCGGAAACCATTCAATGGACATAACAGCGAGATTGAAACGATCCTCCAGACTGTGGTACGGGCTTTCTTTTCCGTGATCATTCTGCTGGAGTCCCATTGGCTTCTTTCCACAAAATTTATCATGGTATCTGGGAAGAGAACTGAACAAGGATCAGGTATGATCGTTCTGAATGATGGAGCAGATTCGGGCCGAGTGACTGTTGACGTCAGCCATTGTCTGTGTTGCACTGCTCAATTGTGATATGCAGGAAGGATAGGAGCTGAACACTTTTTGCACTCTTAGTGGGGATGTCGCTCAGCGGAAGAGCGCATACTTTGCATGTATGAGGTCCCGGGTTCAATCCCCGGCATCTCCAATCTAGTGAGCATTGAATTTTGAACAACGCAAAGAAGTGATAACGGACAATGATAATGAGACAGCACACTTAAAGGAGGTAGAATGATCCGTTGGACAAGACTGAAGACATGATTTATTAGGAAGTTGCAGGCTGACCACTCATTGCCGCAAATGAACGGTTCTTCAAGAGAGAGTGGACCACCAAGAAATCACACCAGTGTGTCAACTGAGGAGACTGAAGCCAGTGAGACATACTCAACCCCTATTCTAACATGATTTATTTTACATGAGCACCGTTGAAAGAGATCTAACCACTTGCTAAACCGTCTGGTATGAGAATGGCAAGGCATCCGACGGCCAGACCCTACAGAGGATAGAGATTCTAACATTGAGACCCAGTGATTTGCGGTCCATTCAGAACTGACGGAACTCTGACCTGCATTCGATCATAAGGACGGATTGGGAGGTGAACGCGACTCGAGATAGGTAAAATAAATCCCGGAGTGTGGGTGTATTCTCCGCTGCACCTCAGACTGCCGCCGCTGCTCGTTACGTCGAAGTCTGACTAAAGTAACATACAGAAAGTGGAGGAGAATTTCAGTGGTCCAGGCGGCGTCTCCGCCCGAAACGTCGACTGCTTACTCCTCCCCATAGATGCTGTCTGACCTGGTGATTTGCTCCGGCATTCTGTGTTCTGGATTTGCAGGATCTGCAGAATCTCCTGTATTTATAACCAACATGACAGCCGCAGACAAAGAGAAGGAAGGCAAGGAGACATTGAGTGAGATAACCAGTGTGTCTGACTGCGGGGCCGTAGGAATAGGGTCAGAATGATAATGAAAATCACATCCGTTGCTGAAATGTCGAGGACTAGGTGGGTCGGAGCACGGAGCCCGGATAATAACCGGATAGGGTAGGAAACAATGAACAGGGAAAGGAGGACGGGGAGGAAGGTAAAAGCGTAAGAGAGACACGAGGGAAAATCAGACAGGAAAAATATTCCAACAGACAAAACAATAGACAATCGAGGGAAAGCGGCAGAATTAACAAATAAAAAGACAGGAGAAGAACAGAGATATTTACCTATCAGCAGAATGGCGCGGCGGGAATGTGCTGGGCCCGTTATCCAGAGGCCGGCAGATCCAAACCATCGTCTGCTATTCTTCAGCAGAATATTTTACCGCAAATCGCCGTCACGTCACCTGTGTACACAACACACTTTTCACTAAAAAATAAGATCTTGTGCTTCTAACTTAAATTTCCGTCCACTCACTCCTTCTCTTTCTGAGATTTGTTGAGAATTTCACGGGTAAAACGACAATTCCTGTCGTGCTCAGCGATTGCCCAACACATCTTGTTCTCCGCTGCATAAAGCGGTGTCTGGTATTGAACTGATTGAACAGAAATACTGGAAACACTCAAGAAACATTTGTGAGTGATGAAACGGGATTAACTTTTCTGATCGTGACACTCAACTAGAAATAATGAGAGAAGAAGATAGCTTTCAGTGTCAAAGAAGGTGAGAAGATGGTTGGGAAGTGAAAAGGGGGACATCTCTGATGGGGCGATACCAATACACGATGGCGGTAAGACATTTGGAAAGAGAAACACTGGGTTAAAATTCCAGACGAATGACGGGCAGAAATGTTCATTTCACAGTGAAGGAAGTAACGTGGCTGAGTGATTCCAGGCCGAGACGTTTGTGAGGCAGGTGCTGAAAAACAGGTACAACACACGGCGATCGCCGGGTATCGAACCCAGGTGAGCTGCTTGAAAGGCAGCTATTCTCATCCCTATACCACTATCGCTCCATGTTGCAGGAGTTTCGAGTAGTGAAGCGTCTCCCGTGCTCCATGTGATTCCACAGACCCCGAGCTGCTCTCTGTCGGATCAATCCTCACTCTGCAGCAGGTTTTATCGCGGCCAGTTGACATCGCCATCTTCAAACAGAGGGAGTTATACAACAGCCAATGAGCATTCACCAGCGATCGGACTGAGTGAGAGCCGAACTTTCAGAGAGCCGGAAGGGCTGCAAATGGTGCCTGTCTCAAAAATCAGCACATGGGAAAACAAATTCTGATTGTTCATGTTCTTTAGAAATGCCGGTGAATATATAAGCGTGAGTTGAGTTTAGGATTAAGTAAATAAAATAGCAACCAACAACCACATTGCTGGGATTATACTGCAATTCCCTGCATGGTTGGTAGATGATTGTGGAGCAGATCTGCTGGCAAATCACACAGCAATGTCATGTGATAGAGTTACAACGATCGGACATTTCAACTTCTCCAAAATTAATCAGATCATTTTTGTGTAAGATAAGTGCTACGTAGCTGTGTCACGTGACAGTGGTGTACTTGTCACGTGACAGTGGTGTTGGAGCTATACTGGACTTAAGGTAGCGGTCTTGTGATGGTGGAATGACATCATTTTCCCGCCAGTAGAGGTCATGTACAGGTTTTTTTTTACAGGGTATAAAGGGAGGACCCGTCCCTGTGAGGAAGGGCAGTTCGTGGCTGGATTTGCCATTTAGACTCCATGCCACTGCGTGGTCCAATACCATGACGCAGTTTGGTTGAAAGATGGAGTTTTATTTATTGCCTAAAGTTTAAAAGGTCATTGTCAGCAGTTGCTTTATAGTGCTGCCAGTTAAAAATCAGTGGAGAGTGAAGAGTTCGGGAGCTAAAAGATCGACGAAATTCGATTTCGACGGTGAAACAGGTTCGACCTTGTTTGATCCTTATTCGGAAGGAATTCGTTGGTTGTCCCTGTGTTAATCCCTGCAAATGATAGCAGAAAGGATTGGGTACAGTTTTGTAAAGGAAAGGTCAATGCCTTTAAGCCGTTTCATTTTCATCTTCGTAAATTCTCCGTGGGAAAAGTATAGTTCGACTGGGAACCGCAACAACACGACGTGAAAGAGAATTTAAATCGTCTAAAAAGTCTCTCCTTTAATGGACTGTAAGCATTTTGAACTTTTGCAGTACTACATTGAAGAACTGTTTTTGCAACATCGCTTTATGAACTGCTTGAGCTTCATTGCTTTAAGAACTGTTTAAACTGCCGCACAGCAGCTGACTTACGGTTACGTTAGTTGTTAGTTTACTTTTGGTGGTTTGTTTTTCAGTGTTTTAATAAACGTTTTATTTGTTATCAAAAACCTGCCTCACTCATATATTTATTGTTGCTGAGTCCGTAACATAAATATAGGGGCTGCATCCGGGATGAATCATTTGAGTTTAAATGCTTGGTAAATTTTGAATCGGTGTTTTGGAAAAGGGGAATACGAGATTCTTTTGCTTGATTGGCTTCTGAGTGGTATTCGGCAACAATGAATATTGATGAGTTTCTGGCTTCACCAGATGCGGAGTTGTTAGCCAAGGTGAAAAAAACTGAGTTGTCTGAGAGAGCTAGTAGATTGCAACTTAAAGGTATTTTGAAGTCTAATGGAAGGATGTAATACAGAGAAATATCGCGTCACACTATGTGGATTCGGGTGATTTTGATGAATCGATTTTAGAGTCGTGCCCAATAAGTGTTATAGAGATGCAGTTGCAGATCGAACAAATGAAGTTGGAACAAAGTAAAGCAGAATTGGAGCGTGGTCGGTAAGAAGCTGATAATAAAAAAAGGGAATTTGAATATGCGATGGCTGAATTAAGGTCTGGGAATCTGCGTTCTGGTTCTAGAAAACCGTTTGTTGCTAGTCAAGAAATTAAATTGGTCCCTCCATTTAGTGAAAGAGAAGTGAAAAGATATTTCCAACATTTTGAAGCAATTGCTCAGATTTTAGAGTGGCCGAAAGATAAATGGTCCGTGTTGTTACAAAGTGTAGTTAAAGACAAAGCACAACAAGTTTAAACAGCTTTAACTGCTGCGCAAGCACTAGATCATGATATTGTGAAACAGCATATTTGAAAAGCATACCAATTGGTCCCAGAAGCGTATAGAGAAAGATTCAGAAGTTTGAAGAAGTCTGTGGAAAAAAAACTTATGTGGATTTTGCCTATGATAAATCTGTGCGTTTTGAGAGATGGGTTTCTTCTAAAAATGTAAATGGGGAATAAAATACATTGAAAGAGCTGATTTTATTGGAGGAATTTAAAAGAAGCATCCCTGTTGAAGTAAGTACCTACTTAAATGAGATGGATACTGATACATAGCAGAACTGTGCTAGATTAGCTGATGAGTATGTTTTAATCCATAAGAATACATTTCCTCAGGGCAGAATTTTTAAGAGGAAAAATAACACAGAGAGTCAAGGTAAATCAGAAATTAAATCAGAAGTTAATGAGAAAGGTAAGGAGGAAGGAAAACCTGCGAAGGAAAGACAGTTTGGTTCTATTTGTAACTATTGTACGAAACCTGTCCATGTAATAGCTAACTGTTTCCGATTGAAAAAGAAAGAGAAGGAAGCAGTCCCAGATGCTTGTGTGCAACATACTGAAGCACCTGTAAAATTACAGGGTTCGATAAACACAAATGAGGTTTTGTTTGAGTCTGACCAAGTTAAAAAGGGATATGATCATTTTATACCTGAAGGGTTTGTATCCTTGAAAGAAGGATCTACTCCGGTGGCAATAAAAATCCTTGGGGATACTGGAGCTTCTCAATCACTGATGTTAGACAGTATATTGAAGTTTAATGAAGAGTCTGATACTGATGAGGTAAATTATATACCAGGAGTTGGGAGTGCTTTTATGCCTGTACATTTGCATAAAGTAAATTTAAAGTCAGGGTTAGTTACAGGATTTGTTAAAGTACGATTACAGCCGAGCTTACCTGTGAAGGATATGTCTTTATTGTTAGGTAATGACTTGGCAGGTGGTCAAGATTTTCCTGAAGTGCATTTGTCAATGGAGTCAGAGGAACCAGAGATGAATTCTAACACATATTCTTCCTATGCTGTGACTAGAGCTATGGCTAAAAAGATTGATGCGCAGAGTGAGGTTGTTACTCTTGACTGTTCAACTCAGGATTCGAGTTTTGAGGATGTGTCTGAGACTTATGTTTGAACAAGATTCTTGGAGTAAGTCTGACTATGAAGATTTATCTCTGTCTCGGAAGGAGATGATAGCAGAGCAGAATAGAGACCCTCAGATTATAAAATTAAGAGAACAAGCTCTACCAGATAGTGAAATTGAGAAGGTGCCAGCAGGATATTACTTGGAAAAAGGAGTGTTGATGAGGAAGTGGAGATCACCTATAATTCCTGCAAGTGAGGAATGGAATATTGTTTACCAGGTAGTTGTCCCTAAAGTTTATCGAAATTTGATTTTGACTTTAGCTCATAATGTGCCCTTAGGTGGACATCAAAGGGTAAGGAAAACTGTGCACAAGATTTTAAAACATTTTTACTGGCCTGGTCTAAGAAAAGATGTGACGATGTTTTGTAAAACGTGCCATACTTGTCAAATAGAGCGTAAACCAAATCAAGTTACACCAGTGGCTCCATTACAACCTATTCCAGCATTTGGTGAACCGTATTCTAATGTTATTGTAGATTGTGTTGGTCCATTACCAAAGACAAAAACTGGTTATCAGTAAATGTTGACTATTATGTGTACTTCTTCTAGGTTTCCAGAGGCAGTACCACTTAGGAGTATAACAGCTAAAACTGTGACGAAGGACCTTATAAAGTTCTTTACTTATTTTGGATTACCTCAGGAAATACAAACTGATCAAGGCAGTAATTTTATGTCTGGATTGTTTCAACAGATAGTTTATAAATTGGGAGCTAATCAAATCACTTCGTCTACATACAATCCAGAATCGCAAGCTGCCTTGGAGAGGTATCATTCTACCCTCAAGAATATGATTAGGACATATTGTGTGGAAAATGAAAGTGATTTGGATGAGGGTATAAATTTACTTTTATTTGCAGTAAGGGAATCGGTACAAGATTCTTTAGGTTTCAGTCCTTTTGAACTTGTATTTGGGCATAGAGTTAGAGGACCTTTAGCTTTATTAAAAGAACAGTGGATTAGTAAGGAAGTACACACTAATTTGTTGGACTGTTTTGAAATTTAAGGACAGGTTACATTAGGCTTGTAGCTCAGCCAAGAAAAAATTAAAATTCGCTCAGGAGAAAATGAAAACTTGGTATGATAAAGAAGCTAGAATGAGGATGTTTAAGCCTGGAGATAAGGTGCTGGTGCTTTTCCCAGTGCAAACGAATCCTTTACAAGCCAGATTTCTTGGTCCTTATGAAATTGTGTCTAAAATCAATCATGTGGATTACATGATAAAAACTCGAGAACGTAGAAGGCCAACACAACTTTTCCATATAAATATGATAAAACCATATTATGAGAAACAATCTGATACTGTGACTGTTGTAGTTAATGAGGATGAATTTGATTTAACTAGGAACATGATAGATGATTCATCTGAATTTCATTCTAAATCCAACATTGTTTATGTCAGCTTAACAAATTCAACCATTGTGGAAAATATTGATGAGAAACTAGCACAATTACGGCTAGAGCAGAAACAGCAGATGAAGAAATTATTTTTTAAATATAATGATTTGTTTCCAGACGTTCCGAGAAGGACTACTATAGCTTCACATGATGTAGATGTTGGAGATGCCAAACCTATTAAACCACATCCATATAGGATGAACATAGAAAAATGTGAACTTGCTGAGAAAGAAATGAAATATATGTTACAGAATAATATTATTAGACCTTCTAACTCGAATTGGAGTTCACCCTGTGTTATGGTGCCAAAACCAGATGGCAGTATTAGGTTTTGTACGGACTATAGGAAGGAGAATGCTGTAACGAAAAGAGATGCATATCCAATTCCTAGAGTAGAGTAAATCCTTACAAAGATTGATTTATTGAAAGGGTATTGGTGTGTTCCATTTACGGAAAGAGGTAGAGAGATTTTTGCATTTGTAAATCTATCTGGGCTATATGAATATAATGTTCTTCCATTTGGGATGAAGAATGCCCCAGGTACTTTCCAGAGGATGATTAACTCTGTGATTGAAGGATTGAAAGATACTGATGCTGATATTGATGATTTAGTGACAGGAAATGATACTTGGGAAGCACACATTATTGCGGTGGAGAAATTGTTTGAAAGGCTTTCAAAAACTAATTTAACTATTAATTTAGCTAAGAGTGAATTTGGACATGCCACTGTGACTTACCTGGGTTATGTTGTGGGTCAAGCTAAGGTAGCTCCTATTCAGGCAAAAGTTCGGGCAATTTTAGAGATTCCCACTCCAACGGGGAAAAAAAAACTCTCAGAAGATTTTTGGGAATGGTAGGAATATTATCGAAAACTTTGTAAGAATTTTGCTAATGTTGCCCTTCCATTAACTAACCTTTTGCAGAAGAATGTGAAGTTTGTGTGGACAGTGCCTTGTCAAGAAGCATTTGAAAAATTGAAAACAATGATATGTCAACAACCTGTGCTTAAGGCACCTGACTTTGAAAAACCTTTTTCATTAGCTGTAGATGCGACTGATGAGGCTGGAGAAGCAGTATTAATGCAAAGTAATAAGGGTGATGAGGTTGATCATCCAGTAGCTTACTTTTCTAAGAAATTCACTAAGCATCAAATAAACTATTCAAAGAAATAGAGAAGGAAATGTTATCTCTTGTTTTAGCTTTAGAATATTTTGATGTATATGTTGGTACAACTCAAAAACCACTTATCATTTACACTGATCATAATCCGTTAGTGTTTCTGAGTAAGATGTAAAACAAAAACAGAAGGTTATTAAATTGGAATTTGATATTACAAGAGTACAATATTGTGATAACTCATATTAAAGGTAAAGATAATGTGGTTGCTGATTGTCTATGTCGATGTTGAATGTACAATGTAATATTTTTATGGTGTTTTTTTTTTCAATTGTAACACCTACTGTATTGTAAGTTGTAATATGATGATACATATGTATACTGTGTATGTTATAAAATTTATACATTTGATTTTTTTTCTTGTAAATAATTGTTAAAATTTTGTTCTTGACAGACCAATTTTTTTTGGAGGGATGTGTTACGTACCCGTGACACGTGACAGTGGTGTACTTATCACGTGACCGTGGTGTTGAAGCTATACTGGACTTAAGGTAGTTGTCTTGTGATGGTGGAGTTACGTCATTTTCCCGCCAGTAGAGGTCATGTGACAGGTATTTTTTACAGGTTATAAAAGGAGTACCCCTCCCTGTGAGGAGGGGAAGTTCGTGACTGGATTTGCCATTTTGACTCCATGCCACTGCGTGGTCCAATACCATGTCGCAGTTTGGATGAAAGATGGAGTTTTATTTAATGCCTAAAGTTTAAAATATCAATGCCAGCAGTTGCTTTATAATACTGCTAGTTAAAAATCAGTGGAGAGTGAAGATCGGATTTCTGGAGTTAAAAGATCGAGGAAAGTCGATTTCGACGGTGAAACAGGTTCGACCTTGTTTGATCCTCATTCGAAAGGAATTCGTTGGTTGTCCCCGTGTTAATCCCTGCAAATGGTAGCAGAAAGAATTGGGTACAGTTTTGTAAAAGAAAGGTCAGTGCCTTTAAGCCGTTTCATTTTCATCTTCGTAAATTCTCCGAGGGAAAAGTATAGTTCGTCTGGGAACCGCAACAACACGACGTGAAAGAGACTTTAAATCGTCTAAAAAGTCTCTCCTTTAATGGACTGTAAGCATTTTGAACTTTTGCAGTACTACATTGAAGAACTGTTTTTGCAACATCGCTTTAAGAACTGCTTAATCTTCATTGCTTTAAGAACTGTTTAAACTGCCGCACAGCAGCTGACTTCCGGTTACGTTAGTTGTCTGTTTACTTTTGGGGGTTAGTTTTTCAATGTTTAATAAACGTTTTGTTTGTTATAAAAACCCTGCCTGACTCATATATTTATTGTTGCTGAGTCCGTAACATAAGAAATAGAATTTTTGAAGTGCATCTGGAAGAGTATTTTTGTTCCAGGTGATCGATAGTCCAACTAGTGTTGGCAATGGAACTATGTTAGAAGATTCACTCTATAACTTGTAAACAATCAAAACTTGCACGTTATTATCTCTGCATAAACGACAGCGTAGCTATGTTGTGTTACGAACCCCGTAACTGGGTCACTTACCAGCAAAGATCGAGAGGTCCGTTGAAGTCTGATGAAACGATTTTTAACAGTATTTATTAGTAAAATTACACAAAAATAATATCAATGCAAATATACAGATAATATACGTCGTCAATACTAAATCTAAAAGTGCGGGTATAATAATTATCAATAAGAAATAAGCTCTATCGTTGTCTAGGGGATAATGTATTGTCCGATGGAAATATAAAATTCACTCAGTTCATGCACGCTGCAGCCTTTGGGGACCGCTGGGTTGCAATGGTTGGAGACAGGGAGGGATTTGGGAGAAAAACTTGCCGATTTTCCTTTTATGATTTCGATCCGTCGGAGTCTCGTTGGTGTGGCCGTTCACTTGTGCCCTCTCATTTAGCTAAGCCGTTCTTCTGTGGTGAGCCCGCCAACCCAGTCAAGGGAGGACGCACACGGGCCCCACCGGCTTTTGCTAAAAAACGCTGTCACTGGATTTCCAGCGTTCCTCCCGGTGCGTCTAAAGGGGTTGTTCTCCAGACCCTCTTTTATCCTTACTCACGGGGTCTCAGATGTCAATCAGGTTGGGATGATGCAATCCCTCAACCAGCCCACTCTGGTCGTCCCCTGAGGGGCTTCAATGAATAGTACAGTACTCAATACACAATTCCGTCTCCAAGTGAAAATAGCCGTTATCAATGGTTCCGTTTTCGCTGAGGCCAGGACACGTTCCAAACCTTGTGGGTTCTGCGTGTCTCTCTCTCATTTCCTGGGTCCCAGACCCGAATTAATAGCGATCTTGCGATTCTCAAAAAGGAGGGGCCGACTTTGTACCCTTCGGCCCTTCAGAGTTGCGGCACATTCGTAACACCCCCTTCCTTCTAAGATTTTTACCAACAGGTAAAAATTAATTAATACAGAATCTTACAGGATTTCAGAATCTAACACAATACAAAATAGTTTTTTTTGTCATTACATAGTAATACAGTTATACATTCAATTCAGCATCTAAACAGTTAGCGATTACATTGTCACTTCCTTTAATATCTTAACATCTTGTACATTAATAAATTTTTGTAGCATCAGATTCCAATTTAATAACTACCTATTTGTATTCCTTTTCTTCAGCAAACAAAAACTAAAGAGTTGTGATCTTAGCTTACGTGTATACTGCAAAAGTTCATGCAAATACAAATCTTTATCTTACTTTCAAACTTAACAGTCAATCTTCCATGGGGTTGTCTTTATTATTCACATGCTTTGTCGAAATCCTTTAAAACCGGACCCTGTTATTTAAAATGGTATCCCGTCAACCCTCGCCCCTTTTCCAGTAAACTCCCACGTGGTTAACTTGTATACTAGTGTGGAATAGGCTTTTGCATGCCCCTTTCATAGGAGTTATTTTATGAACAATGTGTTCCAAACTTATACCATTTTCCGAATTTCCACACAGTTCTTTAATTTTAAGCAAGTTGTTAGTTTTATCTTCAGGACTCTTCATGCTATTAGTTTTCAGTTTAAACTCTGCAAGCGATCCCTCTTTGTCCAAACAGCATTTCAAACTCTGCCTCTTCACAGCACTCTCTTGAATAACAATAGCGTGTGGGGCACCTTTACATTCCAAATCAACCTGTAATTGATTCGCAGGCACCGTGTTACCAAGCCATTGTCTCTGTAGCCTGGTTGCTGCTTCTGACATCAATCCAGACTTCAAATTTTCTTCATTCAATTTAGGAACTACACTTTTCCCTTTTCCTTCAATAATAATATTCATCTCACCACCTTTTATCTCCTCACTAACTTTTAACACACCTTCGAACACAAACAACTGGGAATTCTCACTTCCCACTAGGACCAAGTTTAACCCTTTCTTCACTGAACCAGGTCCTTCTGACCCACAAGGAATGCATTCCTTTTTAACTGAATCAAATACCTCAGACTTTTCCTGAGTTTCATTACTAGGTTCAGTACCACGTGCATCCACACCTTGAACACACTCAAACGGGACATCTGTCTCTTCCAGGCTTTCAATACCCGTACCCTTTTCAAATTCTAAATTCCCCTGATCCTCCCAGTTACTCTCTGTGCAACTCCCTTCCGGAGTAAACTCTACCCCGTGGGCTGAAACAACCTCATCTGCCAACCCAGCAGACTTCTTCAAGGTAATGGCATCCTTTTCATCTAGGACTGCCCTCATTTCAATATCGGGAACACATTTAAAATTTTCAACTTCTTCAAACAGTTCTGCCAAACCAGGCAGATCATCCATGTCCAACCCTGCACCTTTTAACAGCCTTTTACTGTTTCTCATCTTTACTCCGTGCTTCTATAAATTTCCTCCTGGCTAAGGGATGGTCTACCTCCTCTCCCTTACTCTCTTTCACTTTCCTATTCTCCGTTTTACCACCTTCTAACTCCTCATGATACAGTTCGGTAAAAACGTCTCGGCCAAATCGATACTGGCCTGATTTAAACTGGTCTCTTTCTCAGCTGCCTTTTCCGACATGCTGCGAGTGGTCGCGCATGCGGGATAGATCTTGGAATCTAGAGGCGGGTCCTCAACACTTACAGGCTGGTTCGGCAGCTCCATGGCCGACCAGACTTCACCACCAGCTAAATCGTTACCCAGAAGGATGTCTACGTCAGCTCTAGGGAATTAGGATCGCACCCCTATTTCAACTGGTCCAGATACCAGCTCACAATTTATAATGATCCTATACAAGGGCACCGCTTCTGTCCCTTTTGCTATGCCTCTCAAAGCTACCTCTCCAGTCTCGCGACCAAAATCTAGTACCGTACTGCGAATCAATGACAGCTCAGCTCCGGTGTCTCTCCAGATCCGCATTGGAACTGATGTGTCTCCCTCTTTCGCAGGCACGGTTCCTTCTGAAATACATTTGTGAGACACCTCTCGTATCCTGTCTATCTGGGGCTTTCTCGTCGATTTACTGATCACCACAATACACCTTGTAGGGACTGCTGCTTTCCATTTTCCTGTCTTCTTCCTCGGAGCAAGGCACTTAGATGCAATATGACCCACCTTTCCACAATTAAAACAGGTCAACCCAGGACCTCTCCTGCCGTCTTGCCTTTCCTCCTCCTTAATTTTACCACGAGCTCCCGGCGGGATCTCTGCATCAGCCGGCGTGCTTTCTCTACCGTTCCCACGGTCTCTCTGGTAACTTTTATTCGATGAGGAGTATGAAACTTAATCCTGGCAAGTCTGAAGTTAAATGCGAAGGGAACATACACATTTAATGGCAGGACCCTGACCAGCATAAATGTACAGATTGATCGGGGGTGTAAGTTCCAACACAGATAGACAGAGCGGTAGAGGACATGTACGGTAGGTTTCCCTTCATCATTAGAAGCACAGTATACAAGGGTCAGGAAGTGGTGACTCAGTTGTAGAGATTCTGCTCAGGCTACATTTGGAGGGTTCTGTGCTGTTCTGGTTGCAGGAAGAATGTGGAGGTTTTGTAGAGGGTTCAGAAGAGGTTTATCAGGATACTGCCTGGACTGGGGAGGATGCGCTGTGAGGACCGGTTGGAAAAATTGGGTTGTTTCCTCTGGAGCATTGGACCCGAGGAGAGACCGTAGAACCATAGAACCATAGAACACTACAACACAGTACAGGCCCTTCAGCCCTCCGTGTTGTGCCGACCCATATAGTCTTTTTTTAAAAAGTAGGAAACCCACACTACCCCATAATCCTCCATTTTTCTTTCATCGATGTGCCTGCCCAAGAGGCTCTTAAATACGCCTAATGTTTTAGCCTCCACCACCATCCCTGTCAGATCACTCGAGGCACTCGAAACCCTCTGTGTAAAAAACTTACCCCTGATATCTCCCCTAAACCTCTCTCGCTTAATTTTGTACATATGCCCTCTGGTGTTTACTATTGGTGCCCTGGGAAACAGGTACTGATTATCCACCCTATCTAGGCCTCTCATAATCTTGTAGACCTCTATCAAGTCCGCTCTCATCCTCTACACTCCAAAAAGAAAAGTCTCAGCTCTGCAAACCTTGCTTCATATGATTTGTTCTCCAAACCAGGCAAGGTCCTAGTAAATCTCCTCTGCACCCTCTCCGTAGCTCGCACATCCTTCCTATAACGAGGTGACCAGAACTGTACACAGTACTTTAAGTGTGGTCTCACCAGATATTTGAGAGTTGCAACATGACCTCTCTACTCTTGAAATTCAACCCCCCTGTTAATGAAGTCTAGCATCCCGTAGGCCTTCTTAACCACCCTATCAACCTGTGCAACGACCTTGAGGGAATTATGGATTTGAACCCTAGGTCCCTTTTTTCATCCACACTCTTAAGTAGCCGAACATTAATCCTGTACTCAGTCTTCTGGTTTGTCCTTCCAAAAAGCATCACCTCACACTTGTCTGGATTGAACTCTATCTGCCATTTTTCTACCCAACTCTGCAGCCTGTTTATATCCTCTTGTAATCTTCAACCACCTATAATTCCATCCACAACTCCTCCAATCTTCGTGTCATCCGCAAACTTACTCACCCATCCTTCCAGCTCTACATCCAGGTCATTTATAAAATTTACAAATAGCAGCGGTTCCAGGACAGATCCCTGCGGAATTCCACCTCTCACCGTCCTCCAGGCAGAATACTTTCCTTCCACGACTACCCTCTGCTTTCTTCCTTTAAGCCAATTTGTTATCCAAACAACCAAGGTTCCACAGATCCCATGCTTCATGACTAGCTGGATGAGTCTTTCATGAGAGACATTGTCAAATGCTTTGCTAAAGTCCGTGTAGACCACATCCACTGCCCTATACTCATCAATTTCCTTTGTTACCTCTTCAAAAATGTCAATCAGCCTCGTGAGGCACCATCTTCCCTTCACAAAGCCATGTTGACTATGCATGAGTAGACTGTACTTCTCCAAATGCTCGTAGCTCCTATCGTTAAGAATCCTTTACAGTAGTTTGCATACCACCGCGTAAGACTCACCGGTCTATAGTTCCCAGGTTTCTCCCTATTACCTTTTTTAAACAAGGGAACTACATTTGCAATTTTCCAGTCCTCCGGCACTTCCTCTGCAGACAAAAAGGATTCAAAGATCATAGCTAATGCTCCTGCGATCTCTTCTCTCAATTCCCACAACAACCTGGGGTGTATCATATCCCGCCTAGGTGATTTATCAATCTTAATGATTTAGGAAGACCCAGCACTTCTTCTTCCTTAATCTCCAAATTGTCCAGCACACAGGCCTGATCTACTTCGACCTCATCCTGATCAAGATCCTTTTCATTTGTGAATAGTGAAGCAAAATATTAATTTAGGACCTGCCGAACCTCCTCTGCCTCCAGGAACACGTTGCCCTCTTTATCATTTAGCGGTCCCACCTTCGGTCTCGTCATCCTGCTATTATTCACATACACATATAACGCCTAGGCGTTCTCCTTTATCCTAAATGCCAAGGCTTTCTCATGCCCCATTCGATGTATCCTAACTTTCCTTTTCCTACCATTTTTTCCTTGCCTCAGTGAGACAAACCTATCCTGAACCCAGCTCAATTGGCCCATAAACGTCTCTCACATTTCTTCTGTGTTTTCCCCTTTGAACATCTGTTTCCAATTTACTCTCGCTAGTTCTGGTCTCATCGCTTCAAGGTTATCCTTTCCCCAATTATGCACTTTACCATTTCGTCTGATTTTATCCCTTTCCATAGCTATACTGAAGCTAAGGGAATTGTGGTCACTCTCACCAAAATGCTCCCCCACCAAGAGGTCTGTCACCTGACCAGGTTAATTACCCAGAACTAGATCCAGTATAGACTCTCCTCTCGTCAGCCGGTCCACATACTGTGTCAGGAATTCTTCATGAACACACTTGACAAATTCAGCCCCATCTATATCCGTTGCACTCAGGAAGGTCCAGTCAATATGAGGGAAGTTGATATCACCCATAACAACTACCCTGTATTTCCTGTACCTTTCTAAAATCTGCCTGCATATCTGCTCCTCCACGTCCCGAGGGCTATTTAGGGGCTATAGACTAGCTGACAGAATTTCTTAAAACTCTGAAAGGCATTGGTAGAGTCAACAGTGTGTATATTTTTTCTGAATGTGGATAAAATAGATACGAGAGGAGTAAAAATTAAAGTAGCTGTTTTACAGAATGGTGGGTGCATGGAACACACTGTTTGGGATGGGAGTTGTAGCAAAATTGTCAACTTTGTAATACCAGATCAATTTGAAGGAATGGGGGATATGGATCCTGTGCAGGCAAAAGGGATCAGTTTAACTTGCATCATTGTTGGCTGAATGGCCTGTTTCTATGCTCAACTGTTCTGTCTGTACTGTGTGTTTGATGTAGTCCACATGGATGTCAGCAAGGTGTTGGACAAATCCCACAGGGCAGAGTGATCATATAGGATCTGAGGCAAAGTGACAATTTTGATCCCACTCTGTCTCAGTGAGAGGGAGTGAGGGGAACTGTTGGCAAGTGTTTTAGTGCCTGTTTGCAGTGGGAATCTCTGGAACCAGTGCTGGGGCCGTGGTTTTGATGAGAAGGGAAACTCTGCTGTCAGTGTGGGCACTTGATCAAGAAGTTTGCAGATGTGACAATACTTGTCAGTGTGGGTGATCGTGAGGAGGGTAGCTGAAAACTGCAGGAAACGGCCAGTGGATTGACCAGGTAGGCAGGCAGGAGGCACATGGAATTTAATCTGGGGAAGTAAGGAAATGCAGGTTGGGAGGGCAGAGGAGGCTAGCGGACGCACATACATGGAAAATTATGGAGAAGTGTCAAGTTGAGGCCTCACTAGTGCCTTATAAAGCCTCAGCATCACATCCCTGCTCTTGTATTCTAACCGCTTGAAATGAATGCTAACATTGCACTTATCTTCCTCACCACCAACTCAACCTACAAGATAACCTTTAAAGTGTTCTGCACAAGGACTCCCAGCTTCATTTGCATATCAGATTTTTGGATTTTCTATCCTTTTCTAAAATATTCTGCACATTTATTACTGCAAATAAGTGTATAACCATGCATTTTCCAACATTATATTTCATTTGCCACTTTCTTGCCATTCTCCTAATCTGTCGAGGTTCTTCTGCACCCGACCTGTTTTCTCAACACTACTTACCCCTCCACCAATCTTCCAGTCATCTGAAAACTTGGCAACAAGTCCATCTATTTGATCATCTGTATCATTTATATAGAGCCTAAAAGAAGTAGTCCCAACAATGACCCCTGCGGAACACGACTAGTCGCTTTCAGTCAACAAGACAAGGATCATTTTATTTCCTCTTGCTGCATGCCTGTTCTTATTAGATATTTTTCCAACTCGTTCTTTATTAATGTATCACTTATTTAACCCACAGTACACATTGAACGTATTGGTAAAGAGCTGCAAGGGGCAATGTTGTCTCCCACCTTATATACCGGGAAAATGTTAGCCCTTTTCAAGTCCTTAATTTGTTAAACAATCTTCATAGAATTTTGAAGAAATTGTTAGCTCTATTTTTAATCACAGGGATTTCTTTAAGTACCCTTGGATATATGATGTCTGGCACTGAGATTTATTAACTTTCAGCCTTTTTAGCTGAAGCAGGCCCTCAACTTGACTAACAATGATATGATCACTTGTTGAAGAAGGCTCAACAACTTCCGAACTCAAACTGTGCCTTGAATGTTACAGAATATCAGATCGAGGCAGGCCTCCCCATACAAACAATAATGCAGTGCATTGTGTTGGTACAAGTTGAAACAGTAACAGTAACAAAAATGCAAAATAAAGTCCGGCATCTGCAGAGGTCATAAGGTGCATGATCATTAGCTGGCATATTATGACGCAAATATTTCAACACATAGTGCTAGTCTCACAGTGTGGTAAATGTTGTCCTTAAGCGCCGTGGTAGCTGCTTTCAGGGTGATTTCTTAATCATTCCTCTGTCTTTGCAACTGTTTTCCCCTTAAGAGAAGTGGGAGCATTGATTTGAATATCTTACTAAAAATGTTGGTGGATACTTGACAAACGAAGCGGAGAACAAAGTGGGTATCTCGGAATATAGAGTTGAGGCTCGTCATGAGGCATATCAAGACACTGCTGTCCCCCTCACTAGACCCCCTGCAGTTTGCATTCCCAACCGCTCAACAGATGACGCCATTGCCATTACCTTCCACCTGGCTGTAACCCACCTGGGCAAAAAAGACACATATGTTCGGATGCTGTTCATAGACTTCAGTTCAGCATTCAACACAATCATCCCTCAGAAACTGATCGGAAAGCTGATTCTACAGGGGTTGTATTGAGAGCATCCTGAGCAATAGCATCACTGCCTGGTTCGGAAATTGCACGATCTCGGATCGCAAGACCTTGCAGCGGATAGTGGGGTCAGCTGAGAGGATTATCTGGGTCTGTCTTCCCGCCAACATGGACATTTACACTACATGCTGCATCCGCAAAGCAATCCGCATTATGAAGGACGCCATGCACCCCTCATACAAACTCTTCTCCCTCTTGCCGTATGGGAAAAGGCTGCGAAGAATTCGGGCTCTCACGGCCAGACTATGTAACAGTTTCCTCCCCCAAGGTATCAGACTCCGCAATGCCCACAGAGCCTGGACTAAAACCTTGCCCTATTGTCCTGTTTATTTATTGTAATGCCTGCACTTTTTTGTGCACTTTATGCAGTCCAGTGTAGGTCTGCAGTCTAGTGTAGTTGTTGTTGTTGTTGTTGTTGTGTGTGTGTGTGTGTGTGTGTGTGTGTGTGTGTGTGTGTGTGTGTGTGTGTTGTGTGTGTGTGTGTGTGTGTGTGTGTGTGTGTGTGTGTGTGTGTGTGTGTGTGTGTGTGTGTTTGTGTGTGTGTGTGTGTGTTTTCTTTGTTATGTTTTATACTTATTTCAGTCAATATTTTTCTTTACTGTGTCATGTAACACCATGGTCCTGGAAAACGTTGTCTCATTTTTACTATATACTGTAGCAGCAGCTATGGTCGAAATGACAATAAAGCGACTTGACGACTTGACTTGGGTTCTCATCAAATCTTGTCTAATATTGAACGGGGAAGTGCACTTACACAGTAGAGCGCGGACTCCTCCTAATTTTAATGTTGTTGTGTCTGTATCTCCCTGTGTGTAATGACCAGGACTGTACACAGCGCTTCATATGTGGCCCAAATTCTGTTTCTATAGTTCCAGCAGAGCCGCCTGCTCTGGCATTCAGTAGTTTCACACACCAAAGGCAAGTCTCTATCTGCCTATTATCTGACCGACCGAACTAATCCCCTATATTTGGAGATCTGTCCTCGTGCTCTCCAGGATCCCCTTGCCCCTCTCTGTTATTTTTCGAATTCCATTTTTGTATGTATCCACTGGCCTTGCTTAGACTCTTCGCCCGAATCACCTCATTTCTGCATGGACGTGAACCTCCAGATTTAAATGGAAAAAATTGCTATTATTCATCACCTATGCCATTTACAACGTTTTACAGTCTCAAACATCACTCGTACACGGTTCTACTCCAAGGAAAACAAGTTCACACGAGGAATACTATTAGAATATTAATTCATATTGGGCTTCCAACCAGTTATAGATGTCGATTACAACCAACATTTCGATGATAAACTCTGCCATCTTCGTCAGTGATGATGCCCACTGACATCGAGACTTCGGTTATAATCAATACCTGTACCCGGCTAGAAGCCCGAGAAGAGTTTTTTTTTGTTCGATATGTTGGGGAAGCAGCTGCTCCTTTTTCATTCATTCATATCTTACCGGTCTAATAGTGTCAAGTCGTAGTGGTTACAGGGAAGATGAGAATGGAGCTCAGCCCCTGACCGTGACCTCGGAAGGACAGAACTGTCAGAACTGGTCTTGGGAATCATCATGGTAACTCCGCTGTGTCACATCGCCTCTTTCCTTCTGTCACCCATGTACACAGTGATCAGTATCTTATGGCCAAGGAACACACCATCCAGGTCGCCTTTGGTTTCTGGAAGGAAATCGGTGCGTCAGGAATAAGGTATAATTCCAGATCCAGTCAAACCTCCATCCCAGACGCAGGGCAGGACACAATGTCGGCACCGCACTTTGAGAGTATAAACACATTTACATTAAAATAGTGCCACCCAGACACATTTTAACGACTTCACTGATCCTGGGATCGGTAAAAACTGCTCCTGGACTCAGGCACTGGCTCTGGATCCTCTTAATCCTAGACCAGAACTCGCTTTCTGACCGTGAACTTGGGTTCTGTCTCTGCAGGACATAACTGTCATTGGTATGGCCCTGACCCTGAGCACTATAAACCCCCGTCTCATATTGCCTCTTTCCTCCAGCATCCCATGTGCACAAAGGACAGTATCTTGCTGTCATTGAATGCACCATCCAGATAGCATTTGGGGCCTGGAAGGAAACTGGTGCAATCACCTTCTATGTAGAAGTCAGCCCGAGTCCACAAATGCTTTTGCTAATTTTTGCCTGTACATGATTCTACGAGTTTCTTTAAGTTCAGAATAAGACGCAGAAACCCCGATGGTTCCCATGTGGCAGGGAAGGGCAGTGCATTAGTTATAAGGGACTTGATAGTACGGGACAAAAAAGTAGATACTGTGGCACAAAAGGGACCCATGATGCTGCCTTGCCTCCCAGGTGTAAGGGTCCAGATGTAATCGAGCAGTTGCAAGATGTCCCCAAGGGGAAGAGTGAACAGACACAGTGGTCGTGCATATTGGCACCAAAGTCGTTTTACAAAAAGGGAAGGGGTTTCTCAGATTGAGTACATAGAGTTAGGAATTAGAGTGAAGAGAAGGAAGTACAGTGTCATAATTTCAGGATTAATCCCAATCCCATGGGACAGTGTAGCTAGGAATGGGATGATACTACAACTGAACGAGAAAATGATGGGATTGTGCAGGGGCAGAGTTTCAATCTTCGATCAATGGAACATATTTCTGGGCAAGGTGTGACCTGTAGAAGAGGGACGGCTTGCAGCAGAACTGTAGGGGAGCTAATAGGCTGGACGGGACGTTTGCTAATTCTACTCGGGAGGGTTCAAACTGGTATTGCAGCGGGCTGGGAATCGGAACACCAGGTCACTTAGTGAAGTACTGGACACAGAGATCGGTGAAAGAATATCAGTGAAAGTATGGCTGGGCAAAATCAAATATATAGGTATGATGAGACATATAGTTTGAATGGTGTGTATTTGATTGCAGGAAATTGCAGCAACCACGACAGTATACTCAGTAAAGACAAAGTAGGAATTATCATTGATTAATTCATAATCCCACCCTTTTCCCTGTGGCTCAAAACATGGAGACCCTGCGGATCTGTATGGGGGCTCTCTCTCCCAAGCCACACTTTTACTCCTAAGAAAGTTATAGAACCTATTGGTGATTTTCTGACCTGTCTGATCAATCTCATAACATTGGTCTGTCCTTCTGGTTTCCCTCTTAAGAGTATTCTGATCTCCAAAGCCCAGTGTATGATTGCTTTATTTCCTGACCTGAGCTTTTATATCTCTCATTGGCTAAGGCTCCCTAAAGTTGCCAGGTTATCTTTCACCCCAAAAGGAGCATGCTTCTTCTGGACACCTGCAATCCAAAACATCACCCAATTGCCATTTGCTTATGTTCTGTCATGCAGTTTCTCACCCTCCAACTCTGCTAGCTCCAGTCAAATCAAGTAAAATGCACCTATTCCCCAGAACAGATCCCTAAACTGTGAACATGACCATAATTTCCCATCAGTGTCTCCAAACTCATTGAAATAATAAAGGAAGTATTAACAATTACCGGGGTAAGTCGTGCGAGCACGAACCAGTCCTCACAGGGGGATCAGAATAGGAGAAAGTGAGCAATTTCAGGTTCCCTGGAGTTAGGATCTCTGAGGATCTATCCTTATCCCAAATAACAATGCAACTATAAAGAAGACAAGACAGCAGCTATATTTCATTAGAGTTTGAAGAGATATGTTTCTCAATTAAAACACTCAAAAACATCGCTCAATGTACAGTGAAGAAGATTCTGATAGTCCACGTCACTCTTTGGTCGGGATGGGGGCAGGTACTGCATAGGACTAAAATAAGCTTCCAGAAGTTGTAAAATTAATCAGCTCCATCTTGGGTACTAGCGTCCGTAGTATCCAAGACATCGTCAAGTAGCGGTGCATCAGAAATTTGACGTCAATAATGAAGGACTTCCATCACCCAGGACATGCCCTCTTCTCATTGTTAGGGGCAGGAAGGAAGTACAGAAACCTGAAGGCGCACACTCAGTGATTCAGGAACAGGTTCTACACCTCTGCTATATGATTCCTAAATGGACTTTGAATCCATGAATACTACCTCACTTTTATGATATATATATAATTTTAGTATTTGCACTATATTTCATCATTTAAATATGCATTTATATTTACTGTTATTGCTTTACTTGTTTTTTTTTTCCTTTCTATGTTATCATGTATTGCATTGAACTGCTGCTGGTAAGTTAACAAATCAGTATAAGAATCAGAATCAGTTTTGTTATCACTGGCATGGAATTTGTTAACTTAGCAGCAGCATTTCAAAGCAAAATATAATACAGAAGGATAAAAAAAACAATATAACTTAATAATATCAACAATAATAATAGTAACAACTAAGTAAATCAATTGAAGTATATGTATGTTGAACAGATAAAAATCGTGCAGAAACAGAAACAATATATATTTAAAAAGTGAGGCAATGTCCAAGGTTTCAATGCCCAATTAGGAATCGGATGGTGGAGGGTAAGGAGCTGTTACTGAATCGCTGAGTGTGTGCCTTTAGATTTCTATACATCCTACCTAACGTTAACAAATTTCAAAGTTTACAACACGTGACGGTGATAATAAATTCTGAGTCTGATACAAGGGATTCTTGATCAGCCTGGTGAGTAGGCTGAGGAATGGTAAATGGCGTTCAGTGCAGATGAGTGAGGTATGGCAATTTGATAAGTCATGTCAGAGAAGGACATTGTGATCGCAGCATAGTCTGTCACAGAAACGTTTCTCCCTTCCATTGACTCCAGCTGCATTTCCTGCTTCCCCGGGAAAGCAGATCACATAATGAAAGACGTTTCAGACCTCGGTCATTCCGTCTTTTCACACCTTCCACTGGGCAGCAGATATAAAGAATTGAGAACACACAGCAGCAGGATCAAGGACAACATCGTTCCTACTGTCACAGCACCTAAAAAAAAAAATCATACCCACCTTCGAAGTTTTCATGTTTTATTGTTTTATAACATTAATTCTCAATGGTTTAATTTGTTCTTTTTTTTGACACTGACTAACAGAAAAACTATTTCGTGTTAAAATGAAAATGCTATCTACAAAGTGATAAAACGAAAATAACCATTGAATGGGTATTCACACTATTTAACATGACACATCAAATAATCACTGGGTTTAGAATTCATATAATTAGTTAAATAGAGATCACCGTGTGCAGTAAAGATGTTCCAACCGACTGTCGTAAAATTACAACAGGACCAATTGCTGCTGCGTCTGTCTTCAGGAAATATATATATATACACCTTGAAGACAAAAGAACACTGCAACCAACTCGCTGAAAAAGGTTATTCAGAAGCAAAAGAAGACATGATGAAGGACCCAGACAACAATTGTTGTATGTGCAGTCTCTCCCATCTCGGCACTGAAGCTTGTAACTCATTCCGAGTTATCACATGTCTCTTGTTGGCGGCGATTACTCTCCCCTTCTTGCACGATCTCTCCGTTTTTGAGGACAGCCTGCTTTGTTAGCTTTACAGCTCTTCCTTATTCTTTCTATTTTTTGTTGATTGATTTAACTGTATTTCAAGGGATATCGAGTGACTTGGAAATAATCTTGTATCCGTCTCTTGACTTGTGCTTTATAATAACCTTTTCATGGTGTTGACCAGTCTAGTGGTTTACTGTCCTGTGAAGGCAAATTGAAAGGATTTAAATAAAAATGGAAAGCATGCCATTCTCTATGCTTCACTGCAAATGTGACAAATAACGATAATCTTTACAAAAGCAAGGAAGAGTTGAAGACAAGAGTTCAACGTGCATATATGTCACTATGTAAAATCCTGAGATAAATTTTCTTATCTACCGAACAAATCTATAGAGTGATAACTGTTATCTATTCCATGGATAACAACTATAATGGAATCAATGAAAAACCGGCCAACTAGCACGCTCAAGCAAAGTAAAGCAGGCAACAAACTGTGCGAATGCAAAAAGAAACAATAATTATACAAGCAATAAATATTGGGAATATAAGATGAGGTGTCCTTGAAAGTAAGTTCATTGGTTGTGGGGAAATGTCAATGATGGGGCAAGTGAAGGCGAGGGAAGCTAACTGCTGACAAAAGTAAATGTAAGCAGGCTGTTAACACTTTCCCAACCACGGCCTCAGTATCTCTCATCAACTTGGGTTCCTGAAACCTGCCAGCCTTTTTTTTCCTGTACCCTACGAGAATCATATAGGTTCTGAACACTTGACATCACACTTTTTAAAGGCTCCAACTTCGCATAACCTTGCCCATTCTCCCTTCTAATCTGCATCTTTATATCCTGAAACATTGAGCTGTCCATTCTGTCCTTCCCTCTGTCATGATTCTGTTTTGGCCGTGATAGGATAATAAGAAATAGGGGCAATATTAGGCCATTTAGCCATATCCAGTCTGCTCCACCTTAATAATGGCTGATTCTTTTATCGCTCATTACAGCATACTCTTGCCTTTTCCCCACAATCCATTTATCCACTGAAAAATCAAAATCCTATCAACCTTCTTTTTATACTAAACGGCTTGGCCTCCACACCTGTCTGTGGCAATGAATTGAAGTTTCACGACCAACTTTGTGAGAAATTTCACTTAATTTCCGTTCTGGATAGCTAACCCTCTATTCATTTCTATTACTGCGGGCGGACTCCCAGGTCTCTTTGCACCTCTGTTTTTATTTTTTTTTACCTGCTTGGAAAGTAGTCTTCATCATTACTGTTTATGTACATGACCATACAGTTCCATCCACTATATTCCATCTTCCATTTCTTTGTCTATTCTCCCAATCTGTCTGTCCATCAGCAGATTCTCAGCTTCCTCGACACTACCTTCCCTTCATCTATCTTCAAATTGTCTGCAAACCTCAACACAAAGCCATTAATTCTGTCACCGAAATCATTGGCCTATACGTAAAAGGAAGTGATCCAGAAATCCCCAGAGTCATTTACACCTGAGTTCATCCAACTGACCTGTCAAGCCTCTTACACTGAAGCAAATGCAGCTGAAACCAATTGTCTTTCCTCTCCTTTCTCTGTGCTTCTGTCTATCTTGTTGTCTAAATTTGCTGTCATTGGCAAAAGTATTATCTCCTGCTCAGTGTAACTCTGACCGCCACTCCTATTTACACTATTCGGAGCATCACTCGCAAGTCTACAGGGTATTGGTCCCCCTCAAATTCAGGAGCAATCCATCTCTTGTGTACAAGTCTCCCTACCGCAGAAGAAATGCAGTGATCCAAGAACAATCTTGCTGGCTGCCTTAGCCACTCAGTCAAATATTCATCTGAATCATCATTCTATTTCTATCCTCACAAATACTTGTCACAGAGCGTAATACAGAGAATACTATTTCTGAAGTCGTACTTTTTAAGTTCTTTCCTAATTCCCTCTATTCACTGTGTACAAGCTCAACCCTCTTTTTACCAAGTTATATGCAGCATGAGCACTTGAGAATTTTCAGCAGCCTCTCTGACTCGTTCCTGATCCTGGTATTCAAGAAGTAATGCAACATCCTGGATTATATGAAAGATGTCAACAAAACAGAAAGTGTTCAGTGAAGATTTATTAGAATGTTACTTGGGTTTCAGCACCTACGTTGCAGGGAAAGATTGAATAAGTTAGGCGTTTATTCTTCGGAGTGTTGAAGATTGAGGGATCAATAGAGGTATTTAAAATTATGAGGGGGTAGTTAGAGTTGACGTAGATAGGCTTTTTCCTCTTTTTCAAACAAGAGGACATGAGTTGAGACTTAGGGTCAGAAGTTTAAGGGTAACATGAGGGGGAATTCCTTTACTCAGAGAGTGGCAGCTGTGTGGAATAAGCTTTCAGTAGAAGTGGTAGAAGCAGGTTCAGTATTGTAATTTAAAGCAAAATTGGATAGGTATATGGACAGGAAAGGAATGGGTGTTACGGGCTGAGTGCGGGCAGTGGGATTAGATGAGAGTGAGCGTTCGGCATGGACTAGAAGGGCCGAGATGGCCTAATTCCTTGCTGTAATTGTTATGGGATCTCGAGACTTCTCTCAAATACTGTCCAGACTGATCCCGTCCTCCCCTACTGTACATCTGAGACACTGTCAGTGCTAGCAGCCTGGCTGCTGCTGGTGTGACCTGAGAGGTCATTCCCCCATCAGAATTCAAAACGTGTACGTGTTGTGAGGGCAGCAACCACTGGGGACACTGAACTGTGCAACTCTTTCTCTTGTCTCTCCTGGTGGTCACTAAACTTATCAGCGACCTTCACCTTAGGTGTAACCATCTCACAAATTGCTCTGGTTTTACTGTTGTAGATGAGCCGAGCTACAGCTTGCGGATGTTCCTCATGTGAATTTACAGGGGACACTAACCTACTCCTTGATCTACCACATCAAGAAGCAGAGCATGTCTTAGGCATTCTGCCTTTCTTGATACTCCAAGAGGGCGAGAGATTCTGAAAAAAAAATCCTCTATAATTTCACGTCCTAGAGGGCACCATCTAATATGCCATTCCGCTACCCACATTTCCAGTTGGTCTATGTTCTGCGAATCCTTTGGCAATCTTCCTCACTATCGACAACTGCACCAAATGTCTGTGTTACCTATGCAGTTTCCTGGTTTGAACACTATAGCCCTTGTTAAATTGCCGAACAATATTGGGTCACCTGCATTTCTCTGCCGCAACATGTATAATTAAAAATAGACTACAAAAATCCCTGGTATATTGCCTCATTCATACAATAACGTGGAATGAATTCCATCCAGTTTTGGTGAGTTTTTCAGTTTTACAGTTTTTCCACTCACCTTCGTGTTCTTTGTGAGTCCCAATGCTCCCAGCAGGTTTTTAGCAATGTGCGTGGAATATAAGCGTATCCTTATGGCAGGATACTTGGTAGTGTGGAGGAGCAGAGGGATATGGGTGAACATGTCCACAGATCCCTGATAGTTGCCTCACAGGTAGATAGGGTAGTTAAAAAGCTTATGGGGTGTTAGCTTACAAAAGTCGAGGGATAGAGTTTAAGAGTCGCGATGTAATGATGCAGATATATAAAACTCTGGTTAGGCCACACTTGTATTACTGTGTCTAGTTCTGGTCGCCTCACTATAGGAAGGATGTCGAAGCATTGGAAAGGGTCCAGAGGAGATTTACCAGGATGCTGCCTGGTTTACAGAGTGAGCAGAGATTAAGGGAGCTTGGGATTTATTCTTTGGAGAGAAAGAGGATGAGAGGAGACATGACAAAGGTGTACAAGATATTAAGAGGAATAGATAGAGTGGATAGCCAGCACCTCTTCCCCAGGGCAGCACTGCTCAGTATAAGATGACATAGCTTTAAGGTAAGGGGAGGGAAGTTCAAGGAAGATATTAGAGGAAGGTTTTTACTCAGAGAATGGTTTGTTGGTGGAATGCACTGCCTGAGTCAGTGGTGGAGGCAGATACACTTGTGAATTTTAAGAGAATACTAGACAGGTATATGGAGGAATTTAAGGCGTGGTTTTATATGGGAAGCAGGGTTTGAGGGTCGGGACAACATTGTGGGCCGAAGGGCCTGTAATGTGCTGTACTATTCTATGCTCTATCTTCTATGTTCTTCCTGATGCTTATTTCCCCCATCACTTCCTGTTTGGTGAAAACTGACGTGAAATATTCACTTGGCGATTTGGTCACTTTTTCCGGCTCCAGACATACTTTCAGTCCTCCACCACTGAGTTGTGTACATTTCTACTTCCGCTGTAGTGCCTCTTTCGTTTTTAATGCATGTACAGGGTTTTCTCTCCTGGCTTGCTAAGCAGAATTATTCCCTCTAACCTACCATCATTCAACACTGCAGATTGTCTGTTTAATTTGCGTATTGCTGCATATTCATCAGAAGTATTCTCTAATTTCCACTTTCTAATCTTCACTTATCGTTCCTTTTCCTTTTGGACTCCATTTGCAACATCTCTGATCATGCAATGTTCTTAGATCAGGATTCTTGTCTTTTTCCCCTCATATAAACCATATGAATTTTGAACCACTCAGCTTATATAACTTTCACATGTCAGGTGAGTTACATCTGCTCCCGGTCTCTGCTGACACCAGATCATTACAAACATAGTTCTCATTGGATGGCAACACACACAAAATGCTGGAGGAAGTCAGCATATATGTGGAAAAAAAAACTGTCAACATTTCTGGCTGAAGCCCTGTAACAAGACTGGAGAAAAATGGATGCGATGTCAGGATAAGAAGATGGTGGAAGTTGGGAATGAATTAGAAGATGGTAGGTAATCATTTGCTTGCTCTTAGTTTGCAAAAACCCCTAAGACTGTTATCCAAATGGTCTCCCACTGAAATTCATCATTTGCAAGGGTCATGCCCCAGTGCAAGATTTTTTAATAGTCCTTAAAGCATCTGACTTTACCACGATCCATAGCAGTAAACTCCAAACATCTTTAGTGTTTAAAATTTAACCTCAGACATCCCCACCCCACTACATTTTCTCCAATTAGCTTAGAATTGTGCATCCTAGTTTTAGCGACTTCCACTTTGGGAAACAGTCCCTGGATGTCCCCTTATTTGATGTATCCTAACATTTTGTATACCTCCATCAAGAAACCTCTCATCCTTCTTCCTGCCAAAGAGAAAATCACTTAAATTACTCCACCTATACTCACAAGGTATTTTCTGTGAAGTTCAATGTTAAAAGTAAATTTATTGTCAAAATGCAAATATTACCATATATATATATATATATATATATATATATATATATCTATATATATATATATATATATATATATATATATATATATATATATATATTGTTGCGGGCATGCACAGTAAATACCGAAGAACACAAAGGAAGCAATGAAAAGCTACACATATCAAAGATTGGCAGAACACCAATATAGAAAACAGAACAAAGAAAATAAATTGTGTAAGTAAACAACAAGCAAAGCAAAATGATAACAAATACACAGTATCTGTCAAGAACATGAGCTATGGAGTCCCTGAATGTGAAGTTCATTGTTGCACTGAGTGACGTTATCCCCTCCGCTTCCAAAGCCTGATCGTTCAGGGGTAATAGCTATTCCTGAACCTGGTGCTGTGCGACATGAGGCTCCTGTAACTCCTTCTTGATGGCAGCATGGAGAAGAGAGCATCACCTGCATGATGGTGTCCTTGGTGATGGATGCTGCTTTCCTGTAACAGGTCTCCTTGTAGATGTGTTCAGTGGTGGGGACGGATTTCCCTGTGATGGACTGGCTGCATCCACAACCTTACAATTGATATTGCATTCAAGGGTGTTTGTGTTTCTAAACCAGACCAGTCAGTCTATTCTCCACTATAGATTTAGAGAAAATTATCGAAGTTTTAGATCACATGCTAAATCTGCACAAACTGCCATGGTGATATGGTGCAACTCAAACTACCTGCGTCTCAATATCACCAAGACCAAGGAGATGGTGGTGGACTTTAGGAGATCTAGGTCTCATATGGAGCCAGTGATCATTAATGGAGAATGTGTGGAGCAGGTTAAGACCTACAAGTATCTGGGAGTACAGTTAGACGAGAAGCTAGACTGGACTGCCAACACAGATGCCTTGTGTAGGAAGGCACAGAGTCGACTGTACTTCCTAAGAAGGTTGGCGTCATTCAATGTCTGCAGTGAGATGCTGAAGATGTTCTATAGGTCAGTTGTGGAGAGCGCCCTCTTCTTTGTGGTGGCGTGTTGGGGAGGAAGCATTAAGAAGAGGGACGCCTCACGTCTTAATAAGCTAGCAAGGAAGGCGGGCTCTGTCGTGGGCAAAGTACTGGAGAGTTTAACATCGGTAGCTGAGCGAAGGGCGCTGAGTAGGCTACGGTCAATTATGGATAACTCTGAACATCCTCTACATAGCACCATCCAGAGACAGAGAAGCAGTTTCAGCGACAGGTTACTATCGATGCAATGCTCCTCAGACAGGATGAAGAGGTCAATACTCCCCAATGCCATTAGGCTTTACAATTCTACCGCCAGGACTTAAGAACTTTTTAAAAAGCTATTATTACTGCTTTTTGAGATAGTGATTTAGATGCATATCATATTTTTTACTGAGTTAAGTATTGTATGTAATTAGTTTTGCTACAACAAGTGTATGGGACATTGGAAAAAAGTTGAATTTCCCCATGGGGATGAATAAAGTATCTATCTATCATCTATCTATCTATCTACTATAGGCTGTAAATGCTGGGAAATATTTCCACGATGCCAACAAATTCTGCTCCTCAGCGCCTTTACACTAAGACAATCCCAGCTAATGTTGGGAAAATACAGTCACACACTACTCGGTTGTCTTTATTCCTTTCTAGAAAATGCTTACATTTCTGCTCCTCTTTCTGCTGCTGGCAATCCAAAAATCTTCGGAAATTGAAGCACACGACTTTCAAGATTCTCCTTTGTCAAATCTTTGTTACATCCTGAGTAATGTCCAGTGGGATTGAGGGGATCGATAGTGTCTATGAATTGAAGTCCATTACCTCGGTGGTACAGTTCTCTGTCCTTGAAGTGCTGGCGTTGTTCTAGTGTTTAACGGTGGTGTACAGTGCTGGGTGTGTACAGGACCGTGTACTCACTGCAGAGTGCTGTGAGTTTTATTGTTCTGTGTCCTGGTAGTGAAGGTCTAGATATTGTAAAGTTCACTGTCCCTGTAGTCAAATGTTGGCTTTTCCTGAGCAGTCACATATGCAGGGCATGTTTATACCAGAGAGAGATAATTCCCATCCTTTGCAGTACCGGCCAAATGTTGTTAAAAACACTGTTCTTACAGAATGTTGCCGGCAGCTAAAGCATCATACTTAACTGTATGTGGTTTGTGTCTTGCAATGTACTAAACTCCCCCAAAGGTCTAACCATATGAAAACGCTTTGAGAGACCCAACCGCACTTCCTCTTTAGTATCAACAAGCCAGAGTATATCACCATACTGCATATCTCATCACGCTTTCATCCTTGTCCTTTTCCTTAGTGATCACCAGTATTCATTCTCTACCTCGCATGCTAACTCTGGCTCCAGGCATGAACTCCCACCTTTGTCCTGGGGTGGTCCTGTCTTTTCTCGACTATACTGTTGTTTTATGTGCATGCATAAGATGCCTTCGGATTCTCATTGATCCTCCTGAATGAGCAGATTTCCTGGTAACTCTTCACTCTCTCGATTCACTGTGTGACTTTTTTCTTGCATCCTGTATGTTCTTCCAAGACCCTGTCTAATTTCATCTTCCTCGTCCTTACATATGAATCCTCTTTCATTTATAAGCAGAAACAGCATTTCTCATCACCTTGTCCTTCTTTACCCTTGTCACAGAGACATGGGACAACTAAATACTGACCGGCCGGGCTGTACGTGACTCTCACATGTCAAACATCAGCTAACATCAGCTCCCTCCAGCAACAACCAGTAACATCAGCTCCGAGACAACTCACTATGACACCTGCCAAAGTCTTCCAAAAATTTACAATCATCGACCTGCAGGTCCAAACATATTCTTATCAATAACCGTCTGCAGCCCTCCAGAATTAAAATCCATAAATCCTTCCCAATTAACGTCCAATAATCTTGCTAGGTTAATTTCTCAATACCATACAAAGTATGTCTCCCTCTCTGGTGGACTATTTACATACTGTTTCTGGAAACCTTGCTGAACACACCAAACAAATAATGCCCCTTCCGTTCAATGCTACTTACTGACCTGTAGCTCTGGATCCCAACACCCCCTCCATATGCCAGATGATAAAAATCGTCACTGTGCGTCCAGCAAGCTTCTCAGGGAGAATATTACTTCCCGTTCACAGTAACCAATCCCTTTTACACCAGTTTCACGTATCTTGGAAGACAGCCCAATGATCTGTGTTCCTGATGCCCTCCCTCCCGCACCAAATTGTTAGGCTCACGTTTAAGTGTAACAACTTACTATATCTTACCACGCAAGCATGTGGCACATGAAACAATCATGAAATCACCACCGAGAATTCCTATTTCCTAACTTTCTGCCGTATTCCTTAAATTTTCTTTGCAGTACTTTGTCTCTGTGCTGTTAGTTCTAATAAGGAGCATGACCTCTGGCTATTCACCCAGCCCTTTCAGAATGGTCCGTACCTTCTCAGGACATCCTTGGCCATGACATGATTGGGATAACGCATCATCCTGCAATCTCACTCATTTATACACATACTCCTGTCTGTGACTCCGCTAAACTGTTTGCTACTGGCGATTCAATATATTTCCATCCCGTGTATTTTTGTGCTTTCTAATAGACTGCCTGCAATGAACATTGTTCCAAAATCCATTCATTGTATTCTTCTTTGATTTAGCTCAGTCAATTTATTTATGCATTCGCAAACAAAGGAGACTGCATATGTGTTGAAACCACACAATTTTTTAGAACTCGTACGATTTTAATGTAGAACAATAAAAAAAACTAATGACTAATGTAGTAGCTGTGCATAATTATAAATAATACTGATCATCCACTAAACAAGCCGATCTCTGTGAATGAGTGGAATCACAGACCCGGCAATGTCACACAGACTGTTTTTTTTCTTCCTTCCTTCCTTCCTTCCTTCCTTTCTTTCTTTCTTTCTTTTTTATTTCTTTTTTTGCTTCCTTCCTTCCTTCCTTCCTTTCTTTATTTCTCTCTCTCTCTCTCTCTCTCTCTCTCTCTCTCTCTCTCTCTCTCTCTCTCTCTCTCTCTCTCTCTCTCTCTCTCTCTCTCTCTCTCTCTCTCTCTCTCTCTCTCTCTCTCTCTCTTTGTCCCGGTCTCTGTGACTCTCATTCTATTCGCTCTCCCTCGCGCTCACCATTGCCCGCACCCTCTCCCTCACGCCCTCCACTTCACGTTCACTCTAGCGTCATCTCCATGGCACCCTCTCCCTCGCGCCTTCTCTCTCACTTGCTGTCCCGCGCGCCCTTTCCTCCGAATGTCTCAATCGCTCACTCCTTCCCACCCTCAGCCCTCGCGCTGTCTCTTGCATGTACTCACTTTCTCTCTAACTCTCACAGAGAGATAAGTGAATGTAACGGTACTTTGTCTTCAATTGTAAAACAGGGAAATTCTCCCGCAGGAAAATAGTTCAAGATAGCAGTGAGAGGGAGAACCTACATGTAGCTAAGGAGGAGAAAAAGAAGTTAATGGAAAGGACGGGTTTTGCCGGGAGCAGGAGTTGTTAATGGGGAGGAAAAAATACTCCAATTTAAGGCAGATTTGTCAGAACCGGGAAGCAGGGGCAACAGGTTCGGTTCAAGCTTCAGTTTAACATTGCGGGACGTGAGATGCAAAGGGGATTTCTCTGGGATGGTGAGGTCACTGATGCCGTCGGGATCAGCTGTATACAGCTGTTTTGTAACTCTAAGGCAAAGAACACAAAAAGGGGAAAGAGGAAACAGTTGACAGGACTCTGATGAATGGTCTCGGCCGAAACGTCGACAGTTTATTCGTTTCCATAAATGCTGTCTGGCCTGCTGAATTCCTCCAGCATTCTGTGTAAGAAAAACAGTAAACAGTCGACGTTTCGTGAATAAATGCTTGATCAGGATCTGAGTTTGTGCGTGTTGTTTGTATTTCGAGCGAATCCAGATTCTCTCATGTTTGTTATGTTCCACTGTTAATTACATTGTTTCTATGTATCCACAAGTGGGGGGGGGGGATAGAATAAGGAGCATGAAGGCAGCTGAATTGTAAACCTTTACAACATTTATTTCTAACGTTTCATGAGTTTCAAAATCTGATTCAGTGGGTATTTCACCGCATTCTTTAGCTCCTCTCGGAATTTGCTCTGAGTCACGGCGTAGATACACGTGTTGGTGCAGGAACTGAGAATCTGCAGCATTACCGATGCCTGTGCTGTGATATAACGGGGATCCGTGACAGGATAAAGAAAACTCATAGAAATCCGTCTATAGATCAAAAATACCACCAGTGTTCCCCACAACAATATGAAACTACTGGTTATACTGAAAAGCAAAACGATGGATTTGCGTCGGTTCTCCATCTCCCGGTCCTTGTCATTCTCTCCACTCTTTTGTACCCGGAGCCCCCTGCGGGTTCGACTGGCCACTAGAATCCGCCTGGCAGTCAGAATATTGAACAGCAAAATCAGAAAGAATGGGACACAAGGAGTTAAAATGAGGTCAAACATCTCAAATGCCACCCATGGGGGTGAGTTTATGAAGCTCGGTGTAAGAACACAACCCCAGGGAACACCATCAATTATTTCTCCAGGCTCGTACACAAAGCCCCAGGGGACAGTCTCCGAACAGGCCAGCACACTCACTGTCCCGATAACCACAGCCGCCGTTCTCTCGGTGCAATATTTTGTTTTCAGTTTCTCACAACAAATAGCCACAAATCGATCGAAGGTGAAAGCGACAGTCAGCCAGACTGAGGCCGCAGTGCTCGCAGACACCAACCATCCACAGAGTCTGCACACAGGAGTGATGAACAGGAATGATCCGAGAAAATAACACAGAGCTGTCCATCTCAGCAGCGGATCCGAGATAACGACCAGGAGATCGGCCACTGCCATTCCCACCAGGTGGCGAGTGACACATTTGGAGAGACCGCACTTTCCCCGGGACAGGATCACAATCGCCACCAAGTTCGCTGGAAGAGAGACAGGGAACAGCAAGTTGAGAAAAAACTGAACAGAAGCCAATGCAGCAGTTTGAGGGGATCCTGTAATATTTCAACGTTATTGTTACATTTCGCGGTGGATGGGTCGAGAGTGGGCGAAGAACTGGCGGAGACAGAGAAGGAGTTTACACAGTAAAATAAAGTCAATATGATCTGAATACGGATTCCTTACCGATCGCCGAAATGTGAAGTGGCAGCGGGAAGCTAAAACCTCCTCAGAGTCAATACAGGATGGAACATCGTCTGGATGAAGTGAATAAATCCGGACGCTGATGGCGGGATACTTCCATTAGACAATCATCAACTTCCATGTCGATTCCTGTCAACGACAGGACAGCCGAAGGACGGAACAAAAACAGGAAATGGTGGAAACTCTCATCCAGGCAAAACAGAATACGTGGAAAACAATTAAAGTATTTCTGCTCAGAACTGATCTCTGAGAGACCCCTGACACCGGTGTTAACTGGTTTCTCTTTCCATACAAGCTGCTTGGGTCTCAGTGTTTCCAGCATCCCCGAGTTTGTTTCCTTTTCTGGCATTTGCCACCTCACTGTCTTTGCAACAGAAAATCGACTGATTCCAACAGATTCAGTGCACTCTGTCACAACCTCAAAGCCTCCCACTGAATCCATCACAATGAAGCAGGGGAGAGGAATTCAAAGTGGGTGCCCCAGTCAGATGTCTGTAACAGTGTCAGACAGAGATATTATATAAAACATTTCACCGTATTGATAACTATGAAGCACCACGTCGGTTGTATTAATTGACACAGTATCGACTTCACTGTGTGGTCCATCAACTGCTTTATATTCCGTCATATCGCAGACATTTACTAAACATCTACAACAGTTTCGTGTAACAGCACGGAACTCCTCGCGTTTGCTAAAGTGATACTGCAGTCGATGGGTTGATTTTTGCACCTAACTAAGACAAACACACACATGCAAGTGCAGACTATCAATTGGCATATGTTCCGCGGGCTGTGTAAACACAATATTTGCAAATGCAGTACGTCTGCTCAGGGCGAAAAGCAAAGACCCGAACATCACATTATTAATCACAAACCGCTGGAAGAAAGCTACCTGACCCGCTCAGTCCCACAGAAATTGGCCGATTCGCTGAATTCCTGCAGCGTTTTTTTTCATATAGAAATCTCAGCGCCGATAGCACCTGAAATGCGGGTTACTGGGACTGTAATGTGAGAGTTTAAACCAGCAGCAGAATCAATCACAACATTAGGATTAAACTTCAGCATCCACCCACGGCAGCTGACACTGAGGCTTACCGGGAATTCCAAACGCTGAAATAAAAGGATAGTAAATTTTTTCCATCCGCCAGAGGACTGGATACACCATTTCGGTGTGATTTCTGTTGCTCCTGAGTATACAGCTCCTGCACACAACTGATGCATTCCAAGCGGCCCTGATTTATACAGTGGATCTGTCTCCAGAGATACGGTTATACAACTCAGAAACTTTTTTTAGCTACAGTTGCTTGAACAAACACTTTATTTCAATTCCATTGTCTGTATTGGAAATATTGGGGCATTTGCAGACAAACCGATCAAAATTCTTCGGTATTAACTCAGGAGTGTCTCTGGTGGAAATATGCCGGTAGATTTACTTTCAAATTCTGAGATTTCTCACGAAGCGACTACACTTACAGATTTCATCTTTATGTTCATCTATTTATTCATCTCTGAACTGAGACCAGCGACACTGACCGACCCTGTCTCTGTCCCTGCAGTTCCCCATTTTGAACTGTCCTTCAGTCCATCAGCTTCTTCCTGGGGACACTGACACACACACGCACACACACACACACACACACACACACACACACACACACACACACACACACACACACACACACACTTGCACAAATGTATTTCTATGTTATAGTGACTGTCCATTTGTACATACTATTTATTATAAGTTACTATAAATTGCACGTTGCACATTTCGACAGAGACATAACGTAAATAATTTTACGTCTCATGTATATGAAGGATGTAAGTAATGAAGCCAATACAATTCGAAATACACAAACACAGATTCGAACAAAGGTACAATAAACAGACAGAGATCAGGATGGAAACGGTAAAATGAGCACATTCGCATCCCATACCCTGAAAACCTACATCCTGTAATTTGAATATTAACCTCTTCTGGGGTACCTTCTCAAGATCTTTTTAAAGCCGAATTAAATGATATCACCTCTTTATTGTTATCATAAATTTTAGTTCCCTCTTCATAGATCTGCAACATATTAGTAAGACTTGATTTACCCTTTCCGAAACCATGTTGCCTTTTGGCTAACAGAAGACCATAAAAATATAAGGCACAGGAGTAGAACTAGGCCATTAGGCCCATCTAGTGTTCCAACATTCAATTATGACTGTTCCTTTCTTTCTTCCGCTCAAACCCATTTCCAGACATTTTCCCCATCAGCTTTGATGCGATGTCCATTCAAGAACCTATCAATCCCTGCTTAAATACACCCAACGGCCTAGCCCGCACAACTCCACGTGGCAAAAAAAAAAAATCCACAACTTCACCACCTTCTGGCTAAGGAAATTTCTCCACATCTCTGTTTTTCATTGACACCCCTTTATACTGAGTCTCTACCCTTTCGTCCTGGACTCACCCGCCATCCGTTCCAGATCTACTCTGTCTTGCCCTTTCAACATTCGAAAAGTTTCTATGAGAACGTCTCTCATCCTTATAAATTCCGGTGAGTACAGAGCCAGAGTCATGAAATGTTCTTCGTATGATAACCCTTTCATTCCTGGAATCATATTTGTGAACCTCCTCTGGACCCTCTCCAATGCCAGGACATCGCTTCTGAGATAAAGAGTATAAAACTGTACACAATACTCAAGGTGAGGCCTCAGGATCACATTCCTGCTCTAGTATTCCAAACCTCTGAAATGAATGTTCACATTGCACTTACATTCCTCACCACCAACTCAACATACAAGTTAACCTTCAAGGGGTTGCACATAATGACTGCAACGTCCCTTTGCCTCTCGGATTTTTGGATTTTCTCCCCTTTTAGAAAATAGTCTGCACATTTATCACCACTACCAAAATGAATGACAATGCATTGTCCAACATATTTCATTTGACCTTTCTCCTAATCTGTCTAAGTGCTTCTGCATCCTACCTGTTTCCTCGACACCAGCTGCCCCTCAACCAATCTTCATATCATCCGCAAACTTGGCTACAAATCCACCTATTTCATTATCTAAATCATTTATATACAGCAAGAAGTAGTGGTCCCAAAACCAATCACTGCGGAACACCACCAGTCGCTGGCAGTCACACAGACAAGGACATATTTATTCCCACTTGCTGCATCCGTGTACTTATCAGATGCTTTTACAACTCGGTGTTTATTCATGTTTCTCTTATCTTACCCACGATGTACGTTAAGGTCACCAGTAAGTTGTTAAAAGGGTCAGTGCTGTCAACCCTCTTAGATAACCCTTCTTATAGAAATTTTTAGCGCATTTGACATCCTTAAAGACTTCATCAATCTTCACAGAGTTTTGAAAAATTCTTGTTATGTGTTTGTATTTTTAATCTTAGACTTCATTAAGTAACTTTGGATATATATTTTGTCCGACACAGATTTATTAACTTTCAAACTTTTCAGCTGAAGCATACCTTACATACTAAGATCTCAGAATCAGCTTAAGCAACGTTATTTTTAATATCTTTGCAGATGACCACATTAGCAAAATACGAGTTAAGAGTATCTGCTACGTCTTCCTCTGCGTAAGTAAACAGCCCACTGTTATTCCTAATACACTTATCTTTCCACTTAACATACTTTTATGACTGAAGTATTGACGAAATCTCTTGGCCAATCTTAATATTATCAGCAATATCCTTCTCAACGTTTCTTTGCCAATCTGAATTACCAACTTGACTATAGCTCTTATATTTCCATATGCCCTACCGTTAACATGTATTGCTATTTTTTTTTTCTGTATTCCTTATTTAGCTGATTTTTCTTCAATATTTTTATATATCTTTGCTCATCCATGTAGTTGATCTATTGTGTTTTTTTGCATCTCCTGACCTTGGGTATGAATATTTCTTGCACTGCATATACTACCTATTTAAATCGATGCCATTGTCCCTCAACTTACACAATGTCAAGCAGTTTCTTCCAGTTTGCTTCTGAGGTCTTTGACACAACTGCACCGACGTTGTCTTTGTGAAATTCAATCTGAGAGCTTCCCTTTTTACTGATATACTCAGCCAAAGTACTTCGAGACTAACAATGCTATGACCGCATTTCCTGAGGGCTCAACAACTTCCGGACACAAAATTGTCCGTTGAATATTACAGAATATCAGATCTAGACAGGGCTTCCCTCTTGTTGGTGTATTAGCATATTGTGTCAAAAATAATGCAGTGTATTGTGGTAGTACAAGTTGAAACTCAAACAAAATGCAGAAAAAAGTGATACAGCTGCAGAGGAAGGTAAATCGTAAGGTGCAATATCATTATGTGGCAGATTCTGAGGCCAATAATTGATCATATTCAGCTCGTATCAATGCGATAAATGTTGCAAATAAGCCTCGTGGTACGTACTTTCAGGGTGATTTCTTAATGATTCCCGTGTCTTGCAATACAATTCAGACCATGGCCATGAACTCGGACTCTCTCTCGGAAGGACATAACTGACATGGATATTGCCCTAACCCTGACCATGGTAACTCCCCTGTCTCACATCGTCTCTTTTCTTTGGTTACTCTTGTAGACAAATCACTGTAACTTACAGCCAGTGAAGGCACCATTCAGTTCGCATTTGCTCTCTAGAAGAAAACCGGTGCGGTGACCTTTTACTTACACCAGCCAAGACTTGGCATCTGCGCCTGATCTCTGTGAACTTCAATGTCTGGAGCATAGCGGTTTTTGAACAAAGTTCTCAAACAGTCAGCCTCAATCCACGAACAATTGTTGGAAACGTTTGCCTGTACCTGAGTCTACGAATTTCAAAACAAAATGAGGGAAACCCTCGTGGTTCCCCTGTGGCAGGGAAAGGTAAAGTCAGGCAGTGTGATTGTGACAGTTTGCTTACTAGTTAGTGGGGGCACACAGGAGATACTGTGGCAACAAAGGAGACACAAGGATAGCATATTGCCTCACGGGTGCTAACGTCCCGTTTATAGGTGCAGCTGCAGGATATTGTCAAGAGGAAGAGTGAAACCGCAGAGGTCCTGATATAAATTTGCACCAAAGTCATTGTCACAAAATGAGATGTGTAGTGTTCACATTCAGGTGTAAGATCTCTGCTCTAAACACCGAGTTAAACCGTAGTCAATGAAGCAGCATCCCAGTAAGATTAACCATTTACTGTTCACGCTTCGACATTAAAGTATGGTGAAAACTGTTGACAAAACAATACAAAATATATACAGTGTTTCCTTCTTGGTATATCATTTACATCATAAATACTTGCAAAATTAAAACTACGACAAACTATATTACATCAAAATACGACATACAGTCGGAATCTACCTACGCCATCAACTGCTTTAATAACACTTCAACACAAACTATCCAGCAACGCTTTCAATAACAAAGAACATAAACTTTATCAACCGTCATTACTTTTAACAGAATCAGCGTTAAAAAATTTACTTCAACATATCAATTATCTTATAACCTTATGGCGTTGCTTCTATGTTGTTTCTTGGTGCGCAGAAAGAAAACTTTTGTCGCGCTAATCCTGCACACACAAGCCCCCTCCTTCCCGTTTCTCCTGTATTTTCCCGCAAGACACGGCGAAACCGGGCGTGACGTCATCGCATGCCGCGATATATCAGAGACAACGAATTTACTTTCAACAACCTTAACTTTAACTAGAAAATAATTACAAACGAGTTACAACAGCGAAAATGTAATACAGCTAAACAAATGCCTTAAGGGCAATAAAAGATGAGATCCCACATATTGAGTGTAAACATTCAGGAAAGAGGTCTCTTTCTCTCTGTTACCAATGTGCACATCGGACTGTATTTTGTCGCCAATGAAAGCACCATCCAACTTGCCTTTGGTCACTGAAAGGAAACCAGTGCAGTCAGAAATAAGGTGTAATTTCAGTTCCATTCAGACCTCCCTTCAGGACCTACGACAGGACAGGACATATTGACAGTAACGCAAATTGTGAGTACAATCAGGTTTCCAGTAAAATATACCCACCCAGCCAGAATTTGACAACTCCACTGGTCCCGGAATCAGGCACTGGCTCTTTTTGCTCCCCATCCTAGACCAAACTTGCTCAGTCTCTGCAGGACTTATCTGCCGTGGATATGGCCTCACCCGATCCGCGGTAACTCCCCTGTCTCATATCGCCTCTGTCCTCCTGTCTGCCATGTACACTAAGGACTAGCTCACGGCCAGCGAATGCACCATGCACCTCGCTTTTGGTCTCTGGAAGAAAAGTGGCATTACCACTTTCTATTTGGCAGTCGGACCGAGTCCACAAACACTTTTGGCAACTTTTGTCGGCACCTGATTATAATTTCTTCAAATTCAGATGAAGAAACACCGGTGGTTCCCCTGTGGCAAGGAAGGGTAACTTCAGGCAGTGCGTGAGTGATATGGTACTTGATAGTTATGGGCACAAACAGGAGATACTGTGGCACAAAAGAGACTCCAGGATGCTGTTTTGCCTCCCGGTTGCTTGGGTCTAAATGTATCGGAGCGGCTGCAGGATATTCTCAAGAGTAAGAGTGAACAGCCAGAGGATGTGGTGCATATTTGCATCGATATCATTGTCAAAAATTGGATGATATTCTACAGAGTGAATATATGCAGAATATAGGATGAAGAGAAGGAACAGCAAGGTAGTAATTTCTGGATTACTCCCAGGGCCATGGGCTTGTGCATATAGGAACAGGATGATAGCACAAATGAATGAATGACAGAGGAGATCTTGTAAGGGGTAGGGTTTCAAGCTTCGATAACTGGAACCTTTTCCTGTGCAATGGGTAACCTTTGGAAGAGGAAACTGTTGCACCTAAACTGGAGGGGAAGTAATATGGTGGCCGGGAGGTTTGCTAATCCGACTCAGCAGGGTTTCTACTCGTTTTCCAGGGGGCATGGATCGGAATACCGGGTCAGCAAGTGAAGGATTTGACACCAAGGTAGACACCAGTGAAATTATGGACAGACAAAATGAAATTAACAGCTATGATGAGACATATAGTTTGAAAGGTGTGTATTTGAATGTCAGGAATATAATGGGTAAAGTTGATGAACAGAGAACATGGATCAGTACATGGAAGAGTAATGTTGTGTCCAGGAAGTGTGATGCTTTGGAAGCCAGGGCTTACTTAGGGAAAACCATCATATCTTCGTGTGGGGCAGGTACCATCTTCTCAAGTTGACTAAAGCATTTTACTAAACCATTTAACAAAGTCCCTCTTGATTAAAGGAAGTGTTTAAAGATACTTATTCGAGCTTGAGTATGTAATTCATGGCGTTCTGCAAGGGTCTGTGCTGGGACCTCTGCTATTGGTGAAATATTAAAATGACCGGTAGGAAAATGTAGATGGGTGGCTTAATAAGTTTTTGAATGATACAAAGAGTGGTGCTGTTGTGGATAGTGAAGAAGACTGACAATGCAGATTATTCGCAGGTAACGACAGTGAAATGGTAGATGGAGCTGAAAACAGATAAATGTGCACTTTGGTAGGCTAAAAGCAAACAGTAAAGGTTTAAGGGGAAGACCATTAACAGTGTTGCTGAGCAGAGAGATTTGAGCTCCAACATTACAGTCCTTGAAAGTCACTACGAAGGTCAATATATAGGTCGGGTTCCACACTGCCCTTGTACCCACGGCTTTGTCTTTTGGGTGATAGGACAATGATACCTAAAGGAATCAATGAGAAATTTATTATTTTAAAGGTGGGTCTCATCACAGTTGCAAGGATTATATTGCAAAACTAGTAAAAACCCAGATGTCACACTGTGAATGCATGGACTGAGGAAATGATTAATATTTCATCATATGAACACAAGTTGAGAACAATTAACAATGAGGAAAAGTGCAAACCACGTGGATCAATTTTGGATGTATGTTCATTTAAACTTAATTTAGGACTTTTTTTGTGTTTCTAAGTCTTATTATTTTTTCCTGCCATAGGATAACTTTGTAGATATGCTGTACTGCATCTGCCCTATGATATGCTGTGCTGCTTTGTTACATAAGTATACATGATAATAAAAAATAAATAATAAATACATGCCTTTAGGATGCTTATCAAATGATCGCTTTTATTAGCTGATTTATTGAGCTCAGAATTCAAGAGGTGATGTTGCAGCTTTAAAAAGACTCTGGTTAGGCCACATCTCCATTACTGCATATAGTTCTGGTTGACCCAGTACAGGAAGGATTTTGAGACATTGGGGAAGGAGCAGAAGAAGCTTATCCGGATGCTTTCTGGTTGAACTGGCGTGTGCTAACATAAGTGTCCTGACAAACCTGGGCTGTTTTGTTTGGAGCAGCAGAGGGTCAGGAGAGATCAGACAGAGGTTTATAACGTTATGCGTGGCGCAGATCGAATAGATATGAAGTGTTTTTATCACATGGTAGAAGTGTCCAATACATTGAAGGTGAGAGGGGGTAGTTGGAAAGTAGTTCTGAAGGAGTTAAATGCATTAGTGTTTTCGAAAGACCGTTCAGATAGGTACATGGACATGATGAAGTTGGAGGGAGATGGACTTCGTGTTGGACTGAAGGAGTAGGTTTTGGCGGTTTATTGATTTACTTTTCTGATTGTTTAGCACGATATTTAAGGCCAAACGGTCTATTGATGTGCTGTACTGTTCAATGAATTGCTCCCTATACTGCGAGCCAGTATGGCAGAGCTGAGGATGACCCAGCAGGTTTACAAGTAGATGATGGGCGAGGAAGAACAAACGAATGGGTGGGTACAAATGAAACCAGAGTAAAGAATTAAGACCACATTTCAAAAAAATAAACAACAAAGAATACAAAACTGAAGGACAGCATGTCGTCTGCTGAATGCTAGACTGTGGCATTTAACTCTGGCGACCTGGGCCTGTACCTGAAAACCAGGTCTGATTTGCGGAGAGTATTTCGAGGCGAAGGGACAAATTCGAATCAGGTTCGAGATGACATCAAATGTGCGACAACTCAGGCAGGGTTTGTAAGATATTACATCCTGTAATCCCAATACCATGAATGGCAGTGATGCCTCACTACCTGATGAACTCAACGCCTTTGAAAGGGAGAAGTTCCCTGCTGATTCTGATGACCCTGTGATCTCTGTCTCAGAGACCGATGTTACGCTGTCTTAGAATAGATTGAACCATCGCAAGGCGAAATCTCCCGATGGAATACCTGGTAAGGCTCTGAAAATCTGTGCCAACCAATTCACGGGAGTATTCAACGACATTTTCAACCTCTCACTGTTACAGGCAGAAGTTCCCAATTGTTTCAAAAAGGCAACAATTATACCAGTGCCTAAGGAGAATAATGTGCTCAGTCTTACAGTTTATTGCTCGGTAGCACTAACATGTACAGTAATGAAATGTTTTGAGAGGTTGTTCATGACCAAATTGAACTCCTGTCTCAGCATGGATATGGACCCATTATAATTGCCTTCGGCCCCAACAGGTGAATGGTAGATGCAATCTCAATGGCTCTTCACACGGCTTTACACCACCTGGACCACACAGACACCTGTGCCATGATGCAGTTCATCGACTATTGCTCAAAATGTAATACCATCATTCCTATAATTCTCATTGAGAAGTTGCAGAACCTGGGCCTTTGTACCTGCCGCCGCAACTGGATCCTCAACTTCCTATTTGGGAGACCACAATCTGTGTGGATTGGTTGTAACATCTCCTCGCTGACGATCAACACAGGTGTACCTCAGCGGTGTTTGCTTAGCCCACTGCTCCACTCTCTATACACCCATCTCTGTGTGGCTAGGCGTAGATGGCTTGGCACCTATAGATTTGCTGATGGTACCATCATTGTTGAAAGAATCTCAGGTGTTGACAAAAGTGTGTGCATGAGAGAGATATGCCAGAGATAGTGGTGTCACAGCAACAACCTGATACGCATTGTCAGTAAGACGAAAGTGATGATTGTGGACTTCCAGAAGGGTAAGACGAAGGAAAACATACCGATCTTCATAGGTGGAGCAAGTGACCAGTTTCAAGTAAATGCATGTCATGATCTCTGAGGAACTAACCTGGCCCCAACATATCGATGTAGTTATAAAGAGGACAAGACAGCAACTATAGCTCAATAGGATTTTAAAGAAATTCGTTATTTCAACAAAAACACTCAGAAGCTTCTATAGATGTACCATGGAGAGCATTTCTACAGGCTACATCACTGTCTGTAATGAGGGTTCACTGCTCAGGTCTGAAAGAAAATGCAGAGTTTTGTAAATTTAGTCAGTCTCACGTGGACACTAGCCAGGACGTCTTCAAGGAGCGCTCTTTCAGGAAGGCAGCCTGCATTATTTGACACCACCAGCCGCCCTGGGCATGCCCGTGTCTCATTTTCACCATCAAATAGGACGTACAGAAGCCTGAATGCACACACACAGGGATTCATGAAGTACGTCCCACCCCTCCCCCCACCCCCGCCATCCGACTCAGAACCGGATATTGAACCCTTGACGTTTCCTCTCTTTTTGACTACATAGTTTTTCTGTTTTTCATGAATTTAATGTATTCAATATACGTATACTCTGATCGATTTACTTATTTATTAGAATTTTTTTTTTCTCCTTCTGTATTATGTATTGAATTCAACTGCGGGTGCTATGCTAACAAATTTCACGTCTCTTGCCGGTGGTTATAAACCTGCTTCTGATTCTGATAAGAAAGATTATGACTCAATTGTAGTGGGAAACTTCGATATGCAAGGAGATTGGGTGAAAGAGCTTTGATGTTGAATCACAAGCGAGTGAATTTGTTAAATGCCCACGAGAAGGCTTTTTAGAGCGGCTTGTGCTTCAGCCTGCTCGGGTAAAGTCTATCTTCAGATTGGGTGTTTTATAGTAGTTCTCATCTCATAAGGGAACTTTATGTAAAGGGACCCTTAAGAGGCTGTGACGATCATATGATTAAATTCATACAGCGATTTGAGAAGGTGAAGCTT